>NC_058085.1:224029839-224301622 GCF_014858855.1 Bufo gargarizans | reverse complement strand
AAGGGGAGGGGACCCTGTGGCCACTGCTACCAATGATTAGAATACTGGGAGGGTTGGGGGGTGCGCACTGCACCACCAATATTTTTAGTGCTGGGGGAAGGGGGTGCACACTGCGCCACCAATGAAGATGAGTAACATTTTAATACAAATACAGGAGGCGGGTGCCGACGGCAGAATCACATAGCCGGCATACAACCTTTGTGACAGAGTGCTGCGATACGCACCTGAGCGGTTAACTGCCGCGGATCGCAGCGCCCTGTCATAGAGGTCAGGCCTCCTGTATTTGTATTATTGGGTGAGTTATCATCATTGGTGGCGCAGTGGCCTCAGCCCCTCCCCTCCTCTGCCCCTCTCTTTCTTCTTATTGGCAGCAGTGGCCACAGCCCATCCCCTCCTCTGCCGCCCTCTCTCTCTTCTTATTGGCAGTAGTGGTCACAGCCCCTCCCCTCCTCTGCCCCCCTCTCTCTCTTCTTATTGGCAGCCGTGGCCACAGCCCCTCCCTCCTCTGCCCCTCTGTCTCTTCTTATTGGCAGCATTGGCAACAGACCCTCCCCTCCTCTGCCCCTCTCTCTCTTCTTATTGGCATCCGTAGCCACAGCCCCTCCCCTCCTCCGCCCCTCTCTCTCCTCATTGGTGGTGCAATGGCCACAGCCCCCCCCTCCTCCTCCCCTCTCTCCTCATTGGCAGCACAGGGGGGAGGGAGGGAGAGACTCCTTCTCCCTGTGCTGCTGAGGAGAACATGGCGTGCGCTGAGAGCAGCGCACTCCATGTTCTCTGATACTAGGCTGCACAGTAGCGCAGCCTAGTATCGATAGATGTCAAATCCCGGTGTCGAATCGATATCGGTACAAAAGTATTAATTGGGTAACGATAATTCGATACCAGGTGCAACCCTACATGTATGTACTGTGCCGCTGGAAGTAAGCTTCTGCGTTCGTCTGTACATATACTGCGCAGTGATCAGAGGACACAGGACAGGCCCCGCTCAGTCAGGACAGGGGCCCCACGGATACTGACAGTCCGAGCCCTGCTGTAACTGCTGGCAGTGGAGGGAATGCTGATGGCGCAGGTTTAACCTCTTAGATGCCGCAGCCAATGCTGACCACCCATCTAAGCAGTTTGAGGAGGGTGGGGATCCCTCTCTGACAACATCCACTAAACTTGATTGTGAGGTGCTGGTGGTTCTCATGGAAGTCGGGAGCCTTACTTAGGGCTCAGGACCTGACGGATATGAAGCTGGTGAGGCCCAGCACCAGGAGGACCTTCTAGGTGACCTACCAGCAGTAGAATACAGTGTGTACAGCGCTGTACCAGCCATCAGAGCCTCAGAAGTCCCCTAGTGGGACTAAAGGAAAATAATTGAGTGTTTTTTGCCTGAAGGTGATTGTGTGTATTCATTCTTGATAATTAAAAATCTCAGACATGTCCCCAAATTGTGTCACATAAACATGGTGGCATACCTTTTTATCTGGCGATGTTCTCGGTCCAGTTCTCCTGCCGCTGATTATGGTTTATCACTGAGGACACTGATTGGCTGCAGCAGTCACGTGCCGGCCGTATACTGTAAGTAAAAGACAGACGCCCCCTTTAAGGTATAAAATACAGATGTGGTAACATGGCGGCTGTAACACGTGGGACGAAGCTCTGGATGCAGACACGTGTGGTGTCTCTGGCCTGCCCTCCCATCACTGCTTTGATTAAAAGAAGTGGCAAAGCAGCTAGGGAAGGGCAGAGCTGAGGTGCAACAAGAGCAATGGCGACACCCTCATTGCACCATGTTCCTAATTTGCATACTAGGAAATAGTATCATAACTGTGGAACGAGGCTCCAATCAACAAAAGAAACCCAGCTTTTTAATCAGGTGAAGCCGGGCTCCGTGTCTGTGATGGGGCAGGCTCTGGCGGCACAGTCCCTTCAATATATTCCATTTGCGTTGCTTCTGTCTGTAAACCTCGGCTTCGGCGCCTCTTTCGGATGCAGGTTCGATGGACATGGTTGTCAACAGCCCACCAAGGCAATTGTAACCGTCAGGCTTCTAGGAGGTAGATATAGTTTAGGGGTGCACTTACTTTTCATGGTGTGTAATCTCAGAGCTCGGACAGGGTAGTTTGTTACCCTACACAGATTGTCCCACAAACCAGAAAGTCATTGATTGGGTTATTGGTGGAGAAAAGACTAATGTAAACAACACTGGTGGTCCGTGGAAGTGAATGGGTCAAAGGGGACAATTTTGGGTCAAGTATCTGACGTCCAGTGGTTTACCCGCCCCTCGGGCTCTAGATCTGTCTGATGTCCCAGTCACACAACCAGTATTAGTGGTGCCGGACTGCAGCTGTTCCATGCAGGGTTCCCAGTATATAGGTGGTGCTGGACTGCAGCTGAGTGCTATTCCATGCAGGGTTCCCAGTATATTGGTGGTGATGGACTGCGCTGAGCGCTATTCCATGCAGGGTTCCCAGTATATTGGTGGTGATGGACTGCAGCTGAGCGCTATTCCATGCAGGGTTCCCAGTATATTGGTGGTGCTGGACTGCAGCTGAGCGCTATTCCATGCAGGGATCCCAGTATATTGATGGTGCTGGACTGCAGCTGAGCGCTATTCCATGCAGGGTTCCCAGTATATAGGTGGTGCTGGACTGCAGCTGAGCGCTATTCCATGCAGGGTTCCCAGTTATATGGTGCTGGACTGCAGCTGAGCGCTATTCCATGCAGGGTTCCCAGTATATAGGTGGCTGGACTGCAGCTGAGCGCTATTCCATGCAGGGTTCCCAGTATATTGATGGTGCTGGACTGCAGCTGAGCGCTATTCCATGCAGGGTTCCCAGTATATGGTGGTGCTGGACTGCAGCTGAGCGCTATTCCATGCAGGGTTCCCAGTATAGGTGCTGGACTGCAGCTGAGCGCTATTCCATGCAGGGTTCCCAGTATATAGGTGGTGCTGGACTGCAGCTGAGCGCTATTCCATGCAGGGCTCCCAGTATATAGGTGGTGCTGGACTGCAGCTAAGCACTATTCCATGCAGGGTTCCCAGTATATTGGTGGTGCTGGACTGCAGCTGAGCGCTATTCCATGCAGGGTTACCAGTATATTGGTGGTGCCGGACTGAAGCTGAGCGCTATTCCATGCAGGGTTCCCAGTATATTGGTGGTGCTGGACTGCAGCTGAGCACTATTACATGCAGGGTTCCCAGTATATTGGTGGTGCTGGACTGCAGCTGAGCGCTATTCCATGCAGGGCTCCCAGTATATAGGTAGTGCTGGACTGCAGCTGAGCGCTATTCCATGCAGGGTTACCAGTATATTGGTGGTGCCGGACTGAAGCTGAGCGCTATTCCATGCAGGGTTCCCAGTATATTGGTGGTGCTGGACTGCAGCTGAGCGCTATTCCATGCAGGGTTCCCAGTATATTGGTGATCCTGGTCTGCAGCTGAACGCTATTCCATGCAGGGTTACCAGTATATTGGTGGTGCTGGACTGCAGCTGAGCGCTATTCCATGCAGGGTTCCCAGTATATAGGTGGTGCTGGACTGCAGCTGAGCGCCATTCCATGCAGGGTTCCCAGTATATAGGTGGTGCCGGACTGCAGCTGAGCGCTATTCCATGCAGGGTTCCCAGTATATAGGTGGTGCTGGACTGCAGCTGAGCGCTATTCCATGCAGGGTTCCCAGTATATAGGTGGTGCTGGACTGCAGCTGAGCGCTATTCCATGCAGGGTTCCCAGTATATTGGTGCTGGACTGCAGCTGAGCGCTATTCCATGCAGGGTTCCCAGTATATTGGTGGTGCCGGACTGCAGCTGAGCGCTATTCCATGCTGGGTTCCAGTATATAGGTGGTGCTGGACTGCAGCTGAGCGCTATTCCATGCAGGGTTCCCAGTATATTGGTGGTGGTGGACTGCAGCTGAGCGCTATTCCATGCAGGGTTCCCTGTAATTAGTGGTGCTGGACTGCAGCTGAGCGCTATTCCATGCTGGGTTCCCAGTATATTGGTGGTGCCGGACTGCAGCTGAGCGCTATTCCATGCAGGGTTCCCAATATATTGGTGGTGCTGGACTGTAGCTGAGCGCTATTCCATGCAGGGTTACCAGTATATTGGTGGTGCTGGACTGCAGCTGAGCGCTATTCCATGCAGGGTTCCCAGTATATTGGTGGTGCTGGACTGCAGCTGAGCACTATTCCATGCAGGGTTCCCAATATATTGGTGGTGCTGGACTGTAGCTGAGCGCTATTCCATGTAGGGTTACCAGTATATAGGTGGTGCTGGACTGCAGCTGAGCGCTATTCCATGCAGGGTTCCCAGTATATAGGTGGTGGTGGACTGCAGCTGAGCGCTATTCCATGCAGGGTTTCCCAGTATATAGGTGGTGCTGGACTGCAGCTGAGCGCTATTCCATGCAGGGTTCCCAGTATATAGGTGGTGCTGGACTGCAGCTGAGCGCTATTCCATGCAGGGTTCCCAGTATATTGGTGGTGGTGGACTGCAGCTGAGCGCTATTCCATGCAGGGTTCCCAGTATATAGGTGGTGCTGGACTGCAGCTGAGCGCTATTCCATGCAGGGTTCCCAGTATATAGGTGGTGCCGGACTGCAGCTGAGCGCTATTCCATGCAGGGTTCCCGGTATATTGGTGGTGCTGGACTGCAGCTGAGCGCTATTCCATGCAGGGTTCCCAGTATATAGGTGGTGCTGGACTGCAGCTGAGCGCTATTCCATGCAGGGTTCCCAGTATATTGGTGGTGCTGGACTGCAGCTGAGCGCTATTCCATGCAGGGTTCCCAGTATATTGGTGGTGCTGGACTGCAGCTGAGCGCTATTCCATGCAGGGTTCCCAGTATATTGGTGGTGCTGGACTGCAGCTGAGCGCTATTCCATGCAGGTTCCCAGTATATAGGTGGTGCTGGACTGCAGCTGAGCGCTATTCCATGCAGGGTTCCCAGTATATTGGTGGTGGTGGACTGCAGCTGAGCGCTATTCCATGCAGGGTTCCCTGTATATTAGTGGTGCTGGACTGCAGCTGAGCGCTATTCCATGCTGGGTTCCCAGTATATTGGTGGTGCCGGACTGCAGCTGAGCGCTATTCCATTCAGGGTTCCCAGTATATAGGTGGTGCTGGACTGCAGCTGAGCGCTATTCCGTGCAGGGTTCCCAGTATATAGGTGGTGCTGGACTGCAGCTGAGCGCTATTCCATGCAGGGTTCCCAGTATATTGGTGGTGCTGGACTGTAGCTGAGCGCTATTCCATGCAGGGTTACCAGTATATTGGTGGTGCTGGACTGCAGCTGAGCGCTATTCCATGCAGGGTTCCCAGTATATTGGTGGTGCTGGACTGCAGCTGAGCACTATTCCATGCAGGGTTCCCAATATATTGGTGGTGCTGGACTGTAGCTGAGCGCTATTCCATGCAGGGTTCCCAGTATAGGTGGTGCTGGACTGCAGCTGAGCGCTATTCCATGTAGGGTTACCAGTATATAGGTGGTGCTGGACTGCAGCTGAGCGCTATTCCATGCAGGGTTCCCAGTATATTGGTGGTGGTGGACTGCAGCTGAGCGCTATTCCATGCAGGGTTCCCAGTATATAGGTGGTGCTGGACTGCAGCTGAGCGCTATTCCATGCAGGGTTCCCAGTATATAGGTGGTGCTGGACTGCAGCTGAGCGCTATTCCATGCAGGGTTCCCAGTATATTGGTGGTGGTGGACTGCAGCTGAGCGCTATTCCATGCAGGGTTCCCAGTATATAGGTAGTGCTGGACTGCAGCTGAGCGCTATTCCATGCAGGGTTCCCAGTATATTGGTGGTGCTGGACTGTAGCTGAGCGCTATTCCATGGAGGGTTACCAGTATATAGGTGGTGCTGGACTGCAGCTGAGCGCTATTCCATGCAGGGCTCCCAGTATATTGGTGGTGCTGGACTGCAGCTGAGCACTATTCCATGCAGGGTTCCCAATATATTGGTGGTGCTGGACTGCAGCTGAGCGCTATTCCATGCAGGGTTCCCAGTATAAAGGTGGTGCTGGACTGCAGCTGAGCGCTATTCCATGCAGGGTTACCATTATATTGGTGGTGCTGGACTGCAGCTGAGCGCTATTCCATGCAGGGTTACCATTATATTGGTGGTGCTGGACTGCAGCTGAGCGCTATTCCATGCAGGTTCCCAGTATATTGGTGGTGCTGGACTGCAGCTGAGCGCTATTCCATGCAGGGTTCCCAGTATATTGGTGGTGCTGGACTGCAGCTGAGCGCTATTCCATGCAGGGTTCCCAGTATATAGGTGGTGCTGGACTGTAGCTGAGCGCTATTCCATGTAGGGTTACCAGTATATAGGTGGTGCTGGACTGCAGCTGAGCGCTATTCCATGCAGGGTTCCCAGTATATTGGTGGTGGTGGACTGCAGCTGAGCGCTATTCCATGCAGGGTTCCCAGTATATAGGTGGTGCTGGACTGCAGCTGAGCGCTATTCCATGCAGGGTTCCCAGTATATAGGTGGTGCTGGACTGCAGCTGAGCGCTATTCCATGCAGGGTTCCCAGTATATTGGTGGTGCCGGACTGCAGCTGAGCGCTATTCCATGCTGGGTTCCCAGTATATAGGTGGTGCTGGACTGCAGCTGAGCGCTATTCCATGCAGGGTTCCCAGTATATTGGTGGTGGTGGACTGCAGCTGAGCGCTATTCCATGCAGGGTTCCCTGTATATTAGTGGTGCTGGACTGCAGCTGAGCGCTATTCCATGCTGGGTTCCCAGTATATAGGTGGTGCTGGACTGCAGCTGAGCGCTATTCCATGCAGGGTTCCCAGTATATTGGTGGTGCTGGACTGCAGCTGAGCACTATTCCATGCAGGGTTCCCAATATATTGGTGGTGCTGGACTGTAGCTGAGCGCTATTCCATGTAGGGTTACCAGTATATAGGTGGTGCTGGACTGCAGCTGAGCGCTATTCCATGCAGGGTTCCCAGTATATTGGTGGTGGTGGACTGCAGCTGAGCGCTATTCCATGCAGGGTTCCCAGTATATAGGTGGTGCTGGACTGCAGCTGAGCGCTATTCCATGCAGGGTTCCCAGTATATAGGTGGTGCTGGACTGCAGCTGAGCGCTATTCCATGCAGGGTTCCCAGTATATTGGTGGTGTGTGGACTGCAGCTGAGCGCTATTCCATGCAGGGTTCCCAGTATATAGGTGGTGCTGGACTGCAGCTGAGCGCTATTCCATGCAGGGTTCCCAGTATATTGGTGGTGCAGGACTGCAGCTGAGCGCTATTCCATGCAGGGTTCCCAGTATATGGTGGTGCTGGACTGCAGCTGAGCACTATTCCCATGCAGGGTTCCCAGTATATTGGTGGTGGTGGACTGCAGCTGAGCACTATTCCATGCAGGGCTCCCAGTATATTGGTGGTGGTGGACTGCAGCTGAGCACTATTCCATGCAGGGTTCCCGGTATATTGGTGGTGCTGGACTGCAGCTGAGCGCTATTCCATGCAGGGTTCCCAGTATATTGGTGGTGCTGGACTGCAGCTGAGCGCTATTCCATGCAGGGTTCCCTGTATATTGGTGGTGCTGGACTGCAGCTGAGCGCTCTTCCATGCAGGGTTCCCAATATATTGGTGGTGCTGGACTGTAGCTGAGCGCTATTCCATGCAGGTTCCCAGTATATTGGTGGTGCTGGACTGCAGCTGAGCGCTATTCCATGCAGGGTTCCCAGTATATTGGTGGTGCTGGACTGCAGCTGAGCGCTATTCCATGCAGGGTTCCCAGTATATTGGTGGTGCTGGACTGCAGCTGAGCGCTATTCCATGCAGGGTTCCCAGTATATTGGTGGTGCTGGACTGCAGCTGAGCGCTATTCCTTGCAGGGTTCCCAGTATATAGGTGGTGGTGGACTGCAGCTGAGCGCTATTCCATGCAGGGTTCCCAGTATATTGGTGGTGCTGGACTGCAGCTGAGCGCTATTCCATGCAGGGTTCCCAGTATATTGGTGGTGCAGGGACTGCAGCTGAGCGCTATTCCATGCAGGGTTCCCAGTATATTGGTGGTGCTGGACTGCAGCTGAGCGCTATTCCATGCAGGGCTCCCAGTATATTGGTGGTGCTGGACTGCAGCTGAGCGCTATTCCATGCAGGGTTCCCAGTATATAGGTGGTGCTGGACTGCAGCTGAGCGCTATTCCATGCAGGGTTCCCAGTATATAGGTGGTGGTAGACTGCAGCTGAGCGCTATTCCATGCAGGGTTCCCAGTATATTGGTGGTGCAGGACTGCAGCTGAGCGCTATTCCATGCAGGGTTCCCAGTATATTGGTGGTGCTGGACTGCAGCTGAGCACTATTCCATGCAGGGTTCCCAGTATATTGGTGGTGGTGGACTGCAGCTGAGCACTATTCCATGCAGGGCTCCCAGTATATTGGTGGTGGTGGACTGCAGCTGAGCACTATTCCATGCAGGGTTCCCGGTATATTGGTGGTGCTGGACTGCAGCTGAGCGCTATTCCATGCAGGGTTCCCAATATATTGGTGGTGCTGGACTGTAGCTGAGCGCTATTCCATGCAGGGTTCCCAGTATATTGGTGGTGCTGGACTGCAGCTGAGCGCTATTCCATGCAGGGTTCCCAGTATATTGGTGGTGCTGGACTGCAGCTGAGCGCTATTCCATGCAGGGTTCCCAGTATATTGGTGGTGCTGGACTGCAGCTGAGCGCTATTCCTTGCAGGGTTCCCAGTATATAGGTGGTGGTGGACTGCAGCTGAGCGCTATTCCATGCAGGGTTCCCAGTATATTGGTGGTGCTGGACTGCAGCTGAGCGCTATTCCATGCAGGGTTCCCAGTATATTGGTGGGTGCAGGACTGCAGCTGAGCGCTATTCCATGCAGGGTTCCCAGTATATTGGTGGTGCTGGACTGCAGCTGAGCGCTATTCCATGCAGGGCTCCCAGTATATTGGTGGTGCTGGACTGCAGCTGAGCGCTATTCCATGCAGGGTTCCCAGTATATAGGTGGTGCTGGACTGCAGCTGAGCGCTATTCCATGCAGGGTTCCCAGTATATAGGTGGTGCTGGACTGCAGCTGAGCGCTATTCCATGCAGGGTTCCCAGTATATTGGTGGTGCTGGACTGCAGCTGAGCGCTATTCCATGCAGGGTTCCCAGTATATTGGTGGTGCTGGACTGCAGCTGAGCGCTATTCCATGCAGGGCTCCCAGTATATTGGTGGTGCTGGACTGCAGCTGAGCGCTATTCCATGCAGGGTTCCCAGTATATAGGTGGTGCTGGACTGCAGCTGAGCGCTATTCCATGCAGGGTTCCCAGTATATAGGTGGTGGTGGACTGCAGCTGAGCGCTATTCCATGCAGGGTTCCCAGTATATAGGTGGTGCTGGACTGCAGCTGAGCGCTATTCCATGCAGGGTTCCCAGTATATAGGTGGTGGTGGACTGCAGCTGAGCGCTATTCCATGCAGGGTTCCCAGTATATAGGTGGTGCAGGACTGCAGCTGAGCGCTATTCCATGCAGGGTTCCCAGTATATTGGTGGTGCAGGACTGCAGCTGAGCGCTATTCCATGCAGGGTTCCCAGTATATTGGTGGTGCTGGACTGCAGCTAAAATTGTAATTCCATTATACACAACTTTATAAGGCTGGAGTCACACGTGCAGTTTATGTGGCATTTTATTTAGCTAGAAAGAGGCGTTAATTCTAAAGGAGTGGGAAATATATACAGGACTTTTAGCATGTGTTTCCATCGCATTGGAAATATTATACATTTTTCAACTTCAATTTTTCAAATCCATTTTTTATCCTTACAGAAACCCCCGGTAAGAACTTCATGTTATTACTGGATTATAAAGAAGAAGATGAAGATATCCTGTCACACTCTCCAGGAGAAATCTACTAT
This sequence comes from Bufo gargarizans, assembly GCF_014858855.1. NCBI lineage: Eukaryota > Metazoa > Chordata > Amphibia > Anura > Bufonidae > Bufo > Bufo gargarizans. The sequence continues at coordinate 224,291,760 of NC_058085.1, read as the reverse complement.
ACCTGTAATGTTTATCCAGGACCTCACAGTGCAGATCTGTCAGATAATCCTCCTAATCATGAGGAATCTTCTCCTGATCGATCACAGATTGTTACCACAAGTGCGGGGCAGAAAGGGGGCAAAAGGTTTCAGTGTGGGGAATGTGGAAAACAGTTTACTTACAGCTCAGGTCTTTTTACTCACAGAAGAATTCACACTGGAGAGAAGCCATATTCATGTTCCAAATGTGGGAAATGTTTTACAGGTAAATCAAGCCTTATTACACATGAGAGAATTCACACAGGGGAGAAACCGTATTCATGTTCAGTATGTGGGAAGTGCTTTGCAGAAAAATCTAGTTTTCTTATACATGAAAGAATTCACACAGGAGAGAAGCCATATTCATGTAAAGAATGTGGGAAATGTTTTCCAAAAAAGTCCCATCTTGTAACACATGAAAGAAGTCACACAGGAGAGAAGCCGTATTCATGTTCAGTATGTGGGAAATGTTTTACTAATAAATCATATCTTGTTACACATCGGAGAAGTCACACAGGAGAGAAGCCATATTCGTGTTCAGTGTGTGAAAAATGTTTTACAGAAAAATCTAATCTTATTACGCATGAAAGAATTCACACAGGGGAAAGGCCATATCCATGTTTAGAATGTGGGAAATGTTTTACAAATAAATCCCATCTTGTTTCACATGAGAGAATTCACACAGGAGAGAAACCATTTTCATGTTTAGAATGTGGGAAATGTTTTACAAATAAATCATATCTTGTTACACATCAGAGAAGTCACACAGGAGAGAAGCCGTATTCATGTTCACTATGTGGGAAACGTTTTACAGAAAAATCAAGTCTTGTTACACATCAGAGAATTCACACAGGGGAGAAGCCGTATTCATGCTCACTATGCGGGAAATGCTTTACAGATAAAGCAAATCTTGTTAGACATGAGAGAAGTCACACAGGAGAGAAGCCATATTCATGTTCAGAATGTGGGAAATGTTTTATTACTAAAACCAAACTTAGGATTCATCAGAAAAGTCACGCAGGAGAGAAATCATTTTAATGCTCCATAGTTCTGCAGATATTTAATGGGCAAAAACAGGGTTTCTTTTTGAGTGGACCTATTGTGGATCTACCGAATTATACTGGGTGATTCAAAAAGAATAGTTAAAGTAAACAAATTATGCTGTTGAAAAATGTAAACTGAACTCTGATTGGATGCTATTGACAACAAAGTCAGTTTTCTTTTAGACAGATTTTAGGAATCTCTCCCATAGTTTACTTTAAACCTGTATAAACAAGGTGAAAGGTTTAAGATGGTGACATTACAGCAAGAAAAAAGACAAGAACGTTGTCTGCTGTGATGGGACAGTGACATTTTCCGGTAATTGTGCTTTGCATCGAAAATGCATTTAACATTGAGTGAATCAATTCGAAACCACTGGTTGTTTATGTCATAGAGAAGTCCAGGCCACCCAAGGAAGTGAACAGGATTCGAGCCATGTATGGGCAAAGTTCTAGAAAGTTGACCAAGCTGACTAGTATGGAACAACAAATGCCACAAACATCATGGTGTATCTTCCAAAAACATCTGCTTTGTAAGCCATACTGACTACAGATTCTTCAGGACGACAAACTGAAATGCTGTGATTTTTGCATTGACTCGGAGGGCTGATTGGAAGTGGACGAATTTGCTGCCAGGATTGTGATGAGAGTTGAGGCTACCTTTCACTTCAGATGGAAGGTTAGTTGTCACAACATTACAAAAAGACAGTAGAGGAAGAGTATGGTGGATATTAGGAAGTGAAGAAGAGCCTTGTTTACTGTTAGAGCAGTTAAACACCCAGTTATCCCAGTTCTCTCTTCTCTGCACTGGTGAGGGGCAATCAACCTGAAACAGCTGTCTGCAGATAAAACACTGGCTTATTTAATATCCGAGTCATGTCTCAAGGCCTATTTTAAAGGGTTGGACATTGACTTATAGGATAGCTGCCTTACATCTGGTGGCGTCAGAGGCGGAGCTTGTTAAGGGCTCATTTCCTTCCCTTTCTTTACTGTTAGAGCAGTGATGCTGAATTGTTCCTGTGAATTCAAACATTCTTCATGGATTCTTGTGAAATGTTCTTCTTCTTTCCATAGCAGATTGTTCCAGAAGTCCTTTTGTTTGCCTAGTTGTTCATGGGCAAAACTCACGCTCTCTGAATTTAGGTTTAGTAGACATCAGTAGTGGTGGCGGCTGCTGCATATTGTCTCGTGTAGATGGTTTTCAGTGGAATGACCGATATCCAGTTGTGTGGCCATCTTCACTTTGTAGACTAACACTTCATGATGGGCTCAGGATCTAGACATGGTGACGTCACACCTTTCATCTACAAAGAGCCAATCGAAGGTTGAGATTTAGGTTAGACACAGTCCTTCTAGAATATACTTGCACACTGCGGGTTTGTCACTGAAATGTCTGTATCGGTCTCATTCATCTGAATGTGTCTTGCAGCAGAAACAACCCCATTTAGATGTGTGGAACAGAATTTCTGCTACAAATCGGCTGTGTGAATATGCCCTAACAATGGCCTGATCCACTGGTATTTAATTGGCGGACTGCAAAGCGTGTGGCAGGGTTCACATGTGACCCCAGCAGACCCTCTGACTCCCCACCTGACACAGCATCTTATAGATGGACAGGAAGTCAGTTTCTGAATTCATTCCTTTGAGACTCACATTTAGGCTTCTATATCATAGGAATGAATGGATAAAATGACCCCCTGCCAACACAGACGATGCTTTGTCAGGTGGAGAGTCATTGACCCCCTGCCCACAGATAAGGCGCTGTGTCAAGTGGAGAGTCGTTGTCTCCCTGTCCACAGAGAAGACACGCTGTGTCAGATGGAGAGTATTGACCCCTGTCCACAGATAAGACACTGTGTCAGGTGGAGAGTTATTGACCCCCTGCCCACAGATAAGGCGCTGTGTCAGGTGGAGAGTTATTGACCCCCTGTCCACAGAGAAGACACTGTGTCAGGTGGAGAGTTATTGACCCCCTGCGCACAGATAAGACGCTGTGTCAGGTGGAGAGTCATTATGACACTTCAGAAGACCAGAAAGGAGCGGATACCTCACAGCTACAGCCATTGCCCCACGGCGACTACGTGACCACCCAGTCTAAGGTACTGCAGTGAGAAGTAGACTGATGACATCTCCTGATGTAACAATCAGATCTGTAATTTTTTTTTTTCTTTAATAAATTATTGTAAAGTCAATGTGTGAAGTGTTTTTCTTCAGTTTCATATGATTTCTCTTTTTTTATACGGTTAGAATGTACAGTAGATCCGGTGGATTAAATGATGAAAAATACTGACACGTGGGGGGTCCTTACACTTCCCCTGACTGTAGTCGGAGACACTGTAGGCTCCAGAAACATGTAGTAAATAAATCGAAGAGGACATTGATGTTTTACGTTACACGTGTGTTACGCTTATAGTTGTGTTACGCTTATTGTGCGCCAAACTGGTTTTTAAATTTGGGTTACTTTGTTATCATGTTCTTACTGACCTGACGAAGGAGGCTCTCTGCTTCCGAAACGCGCTGTCTTTAGCATGTGCCAATAAGGAAACAGAACTCTGAAGCTATCCCGACGATCTTCCGCTTCGGCTCCGATGCATAGAAGTGCCTCTTTTTTCCACAAAACCCCCATGAATGTCCCGGTCGCCGTGTTCAGTGCGTACCAGGTGAGGACTTGGCAGTGGGACAGTAAGGAGATCTATCTGCGACTGAGGTCCGCATGTTACAAGCTTGCAAAATTGTGACTTCTTCACATCAAAACCAGGTGCTTTATGTAGCACATTTAATACGTGTGGTATGTAACGGTAATACATGAGAGGCGCCACCTATTACGGAGCTCTGAGGTAACCCGCCGAGCAGTCCGGAGGAAGGAGGTCCCGTCCTTTAAGGGCAAGCAGTCCAGTGTCAATTACAAGAAATGACAGGATGGGTTATTTCCCACATCACAATTTACTGCCCGCTGCACCACCCAGCTAAAGACGTGGAGTGGCCCCCAGGAGTTACTGGCGCTGACGTCGGCTCATCCTCCACATCATGTTAGAACTGTTTAAGACTTTCAAGCCCAATCTAATAAAACAAAGTGCATAGGGACACATATATCTAAAAGAGAATATTGCCCCAAGAGGTCTTGGATTACTGCTGCTTCCACTTTCCCTGATTATGCAGAATACACAAAAACTTGGCTACTTACCTAGACCGCGTGCGGTTGGGATGATAAACATCATTCTATACCGGAGAACGCCCTTGGCAGCCCACCATACAACAGAAATAGAGAATGATGTATGTCCTTCCACATATCATCTAGATTTTCAACACATCAACCTTAATCTTACATACTGTACAGTGGGGAAATAAGGATTTGATGCTCTGGAGATTTCCCACCTACAGAGAATGGAGAGTTCTGTAATTTGTATCGTAGGTTCACTTCAACTGTGAGGGACAGAATCTAAAAAATCCAGAAAATCACATTATATGATTTGTAAATAATTTATTTGCATTTTATCACATTAAATAAGTATTTGATCACCTACCAACCAGCAGGAATTCTGCTCTCACAGATCTGTTAGTTTTTCTTTAAGAAGTCCTCCGACTCTGCGCTCATTACCTGTATTAATTGCACCTGTTTTAACTCATTACCTGTATAAAAGACACCTGTCCACACAATCAATCACACGCCAACCTATCCACCATGGCCAAGACCAAAGAGCTGTCTAAGGACATCAGGGACACAATTGTAGACCTGCACAAGGCTGGGATGGGCGACAGGACAATAGACAAGCAGCTTGGTGAGAAGACAACAACTGTTCGCGAATTATTAGAAAATGGAAGAAACACAAGATGACTGTCAATCTTCCTCGGTCTGGGGCTCCATGCAAGACCTTGACCACAGTCTCAAAGATTACAGTTAGTAAGACACTACGCCGTCATGGATTAAACTGCTCCAGGGCACGCAAGGTCCCCCTGCTCATACCAGAACATGTCCAGGCCAGTTTGAAGTTCGCCAATGACCATCTGGATGATCCAAAGGAGGTTTGGGAGAAGGACATGTGGTCAGATGAGACCAAAATAAAACTATTTGTTATCAATTCCAGTCGCCATGTCTGGAGGAAGAAGAAGGATAAGTACAACCCCAAGAACACCGTCCCAACCGTGAAGCATGGGGGTGAAAACATCATACTTTGGGGGTGCTTTTCTGCAAAGGGGACAGGACGACTTCAGCGTATTGAAGGGAGGATGGATGGGGCCATGTATCGTGATATTTTGCCCAACAACCTCCTTCCCTCATTAAGAGCATTGAAGATAGGTCGTGGCTGGGTCTTCCAGCATGACAATGACCCGAAACACACAGCCAGGAAAACTCAGGAGTGGCTCCATAAGAAGCATTTCAAGATCCTGGAGTGGCCGAGCCAGTCTCCAAACCTGAACTCAATCAGAAACCTAAAAAATCTGTGTGGAGGAGTGGGCCAAAATCCCTGCTGAAGTGTGCGCATACCTGGTCAGGAACTACAGGAAACGTCCGACCTCTGTAACTGCAAACAAAGGCTTCTGGACCAAATATTAATGTCACGGGTGAAGTTGCAGATAGCTGGAACTTATAAATAAACGACCGACTGGCTTGATCTCAAACTAAGGAGCATATAGGTGAGCCCTATAAAACCCTAAGAGCTCTCCCTGACTGCTATGCACATGCAAGGGTCTCAATGGTAGACGATTGCATGCCCACGTACCTAAGGCTGTGTGACACCTGAAAACCCTATAATAGTGAGGGGACACAACCATCGGCTCCCTGCACTTAATACGGATGTAGTCAGGGTCACCTAGAATCAAGCGAGCAAGGAAACACAATAAAGGAAAAGACTTATCTGAGCAAACAACAGCAGCAGCCTCCAGCAGTGAACACTTCATCCAGGAAGTAGTATAAACCGCAAAGTGAGGCAGTATGGGAGGGAATATAAAGGAAGACTATTAGTCTAAATAAGTGACACCTGGCAGAAGGAAAGGAGATGACAAAATGAAACCAAAACAAAGAACATCATACCAGAGGTAGAGAAGAACGTCTGCCAGACCTTCTCACAGAACTGGCGGTGACAATTAAGTTCTGTTTTTCTATTGTATCAAATACTTTCATGCAATAGAATGCAAATTAATTATTTACAAATCATACAATGTGATTTTCAGTTTTTTTTTTTTTTAGATTCTGTCTCTCACAGTTGAAGTGTACCTACGATAAAAATTACAGACCTCTCCATTCTTTGTAGGTGGGAAAACCTGCAAAATCGCCAGAGCATCAAATCCTTATTTACCCCACTGTATATATATATATTTATATAGTTGAGAAATGGGGCAGCACTCCTTGGATAATACAGTCCGGGTTCCTGTGTTCAACTCTTTATCACGGGTATGCTTATAAACAGAAGAAATCCACGGCACGCCTGTAGATAGGGAAAGAAATGTGTCTTTATTCACACATGTCACAGCAGCTGCTCTGACGTGTGAATAAAGACATTTCTTTCAATATCTACAGGAGTGCTGTGGATTTCTTCTGTGTATATATATATATATATATATCTCCTCAGTATACAGGGCTGATGTGAATGTATCCTGGGAGCCACGGCCGGCGAGGGCTGGAGAACTGGTGGAGGGGTTATATGTTTGTCCAAGGTTTCTCACTTCATGCTTTTATTAAGCAACCAGGATATGTGAATGACAGAGATCTGTGCAGTTGTCTCAGGGCCTGGTTTGCTGCAGTGGGGAAATAAGGGTGGGCTTCCACTCCACCTGGGCAGTCCAGGTCTTGGGCTGTCAGTATTAATTAGTGTTCAGATGTGATGGCCTTATTTAATCAGGAGTCCAGAGGCACCTCGCTCTCAGCCTGGGAACAGGTGATCTGCTTGGAGCCTGTGAGAGCACTTCACTAGGTACGGACTGATGTTGTTTTTGGTGCCCGGTATTAGGATGGCACTGGGTCAGTGAGGGGATCTTCCTGTATAGTTGGAGCCGGACGGGCAGAGGATTGTGTTTGCTGCCTGGTATTAGGCCGGCACCGGGTCAGTGAGGGGATCTTCCTGTATAGTTAGAGCCAGACGAGCGGAGGATTGTGTTTGTTCCCCGGTATTAGGTCGGCACTGGGTCAGTGAGGGGATCTTCCTGTATAGTTAGAGCCGGACGGGCAGAGGATTGTGTTTGGTGCCCGGTATTAGGTCGGCACTGGGTCAATGAGGGGATCTTCCTGTATAGTTAGAGCCGGACGGGCAGAGGATTGTGTTTGGTGCCTGGTATTAGGCTATCTCTGGGTCAGTGAGGGGATCTTCCTGTATAGTTAGAGCCGGACAGGCAGAGGATTGTGTTTAGTGCCCAGTATTAGGTTGGCACGGGGTCAGTGAGGGGATCTTCCTGTATAGTTAGAGCTAGACGTGCAGAGGATTGTGTTTGGTGCCTGGTATTAGGCAGGCACTGGGTCAATGAGGGGATCTTCCTGTATAGTTAGAGCCGGAAGGGCAGATGATTCTGTTTGGTGCCTGGTATTAGGCAGGCACTGGGTCAGTGAGGGGATCTTCCTGTATAGTTAGAGCCGGACAGGCAGAGGATTGTGTTTGGTGCCTGGTATTAGGCCGGCACCAGGTCAGTGAGGGGATCTTCCTGTATAGTTAGAGCCGGACGGGCAGAGGATTGTGTTTGGTGCCTGGTATTAGGCAGGCACTGGGTCAGTGAGGGGATCTTCCTGTATAGTTAGAGCCGGACAGGCAGAGGATTGTGTTTGGTGCCTGGTATTAGGCCGGCACCAGGTCAGTGAGGGGATCTTCATGTATAGTTAGAGCCGGACGGGCAGAGGATTATGTTTGTTATACGTTCGTTCTGTACCTCAACCAGACAATAAAACTGGCTGAGGTCAGTCACACGAACTTCCTGCTGCTTGGACTTAAATTTCTGTGTGCCTACTAAACTGTGCCTGTCTACCCAGGAGACGACTTCCCCGCTACCTAATCCCTTACAATATATATATCCTGGGGACCACAGCCAGCGAGGGCTGTATATATACAGTACAGACCAAAAGTTTGGACACACTTTCTCATTCAAAGAGTTTTCTTTATTTTCATGACTATGAATTAACACATGTGGAATTATATACATAACAAAAAAGTGTGAAACAACTGAAAATATGTCATATTCTAGGTTCTTCACAGTAGCCGCCTTTTGCTTTGATTACTGCTTTGCACACTCTTGGCATTCTCTTGATGAGCTTCAGGAGGTAGTCACCTGAAATAGTCTTCACTTCACAGGTGTGCCCTGTCAGGTTTAATAAGTGGGATTTCTTGCCTTATAAATGGGGTTGGGACCATCAGTCAGGAGAAGTCAGGTGGATGCACAGCTTATAGTCCTACTGAATAGACTGTTAGCTGCTTTTTTCTTGCCATAATACAAATTCTAAGTAAAGAAAAACGAGTGGCCATCATTACTTTAAGAAATGAAGGTCAGTCAGTCCGAAAAATTGGGAAAACTTTGAAAGTGTCCCCAAGTGCAGTCACAAAAACCATCAAGCGCTACAAAGAAACTGTCTCACATGCGGACCGCCCCAGGAAAGGAAGACCTAGAGTCACCTCTGCTGCGGAGGATAAATTCATCCGAGTCACCAGCCTCAGAAATCGCAGGTTAACAGCAGCTCAGATTAGAGACCGGTCAATGCCACACAGAGTTCTAGCAGCAGACACATCTCTAGAACAACTGTTAGGAGGAGACTGTGTGAATCAGGCCTTCATGGTAGAAGATCTGCTAGGAAACCACTGCTAAGGACAGGCAACAAGCAGAAGAGACTTGTTTGGGCTAAAGAACACAAGGAATGGACATTAGACCAGTGGAAATCTGTGCTTTGGTCTGATGAGTCCAAATTTGAGATTTTTGGTTCCAACCACCGTGTCTTTGTGCGACGCAGAAAAGGTGAACGGATGGACTCTACATGCCTGGTTCCCACCGTGAAGCATGGAGAAGGAGGTGTGATGGTGTGGGGGGGCTTTGCTGGTGACACTGTTGGGGATTTATTCAGAATTGAAGGCACACTGAACCAGCATGGCTACCACAGCATCTTGCAGCGGCATGCTATTCCATCCGGTTTGCGTTTAGTTGGACCATCATTTATTTTTCAACAGGACAATGACCCCAAACACACCTCCAGGCTGTGTAAGGGCTATTTGACCATAAAGGAGAGTGATGGGGTGCTGCGCCAGATGACCTGGCCTCCACAGTCACGGGACCTGAACCCAATCAAGATGGTTTGGGGTCAGCTGGACCGCAGAGTGAAGGCAAAAGGGCCAACAAGTGCTAAGCATCTCTGGGAACTCCTTCAAGACTGTTGGAAGACCATTTCAGGTGACTACCTCTGGAAGCTCATCAAGAGAATGCCAAGAGTGTGCAAAGCAGTAATCAAAGCAAAAGGTGGCTACTTTGAAGAACCTAGAATATGACATATTTTCAGTTGTTTCACACTTTTTTGTTATGTATATAATTCCACATGTGATAATTCATAGTTTTGATGCCTTCAGTGTGAATCTACAATTTTTATAGTCATGAAAATAAAGAAAACTTTGAATGAGAAGGTGTGTCCTAACTTTTTGTCTGTACTGTATATGTAGTGTACGGGAGAGTAATACCCCGTCACTACAGAAGGGTCACTTGGGTATTGTTGCTCCCCCTGTATTTATGGGGAGGTTGGTATAGAACATCTTGTCAATGTACTGCTATGTATTTTCCTGTTACTGTGAAACGTGCATGTGCAGGCCGGCTAGGGTGTTATTCCAGCTCTGAGTCACTAGAGGGAGCTAGGGAGCCCTAGTTTATATAAGGCCCAGTCAGGAAGTAGTAAGCAGGCAGACAGTGGGAAAAGGAGTCAGAGATGATCCTGTGTCTGAGTCAAGTCCAGGCTATGGGCCTGTGAGAGGAGCGCAGGCCTGAAGCCTGCCGACTAGGAGAGGGTAGTAAGCCCTGTAACCGGGTTCCGGATCCAAGGAAAAGGTTCCCCTCCTGAGTCATCATCCGTTTAGCGGAAACATCATAAGCAAGCAGCCAGCCTGAAGACACAGAATACCACAGAGGCCGATCAGACAAAGCAAGAGGTACTCAAGATAACAGAGGAGGTACTAGATAAAGACAGCTTCAAGGGTATGCCAGCTATAGGGCATTAGACCTTGGAGAATAAGTCACATGTTTCAGGACCAGTCAGGAATAGTGTGCAAGCCGCCTGTACTGCATCTCCTGTAATTAACATTCTGTAAAGAACATTGCTATAACCGGCCAGTCTGTACTTCTAAGAACCACCTGTATTCATATGTAAAACCAACTGTCTTCCAAGGAACGGCGCTTCCAACTGCGTCCATGTATGATTTTCACTGATATTCAGTAAAGTTCCAGTTTTTGGTTGGCTATCCTGTGCTTGCTTCATTCTTCTACAATACCATACACGGCGTGTCACCGTTTAATTGACACTGGCGTCACGAACTTTTAATCACCTGCCTGTTCCAGTATTTGCCCCGATTTGAAGACGACAGTGGATCCCAGGTTAGTGGGTAATCTGCACTACACAGCCCAGCATACACTACTGACCCCCTGGGACACTGCATCGCTCTTTTTGGCGTCACGAACAGGATACGCATACTTCTGAAGTGCAGAGAAGTGTGAACTGTGTGCTTTAGCTATTCCACCACCATATTACAAAGACTGTAATCTTTATTCCCAAATCTGTGGATTACAATTGTGCCTGGGAGGAAGTGGAGGCGCTGTACTGTGTTGCGCTACCCCCAGAGAGAAAATCGCATTTGTGGACTGTGTTTTATTGGACTTTTCATCAACCTGCTTGCTGTCATTGAATTGTGGCACCAGGACATCTAAAATGGCCGCCGACACCATGAGGCTTTTTACTGCGCCATCAAGATGGACAGAGGCGCGAATATTTGGCGCCAAAACCCTCCAAGAAGGAGGAGGAGATTGTCCGGGAGCGCCACCCACCTTGAGAAGTGATGATGCGGCTGACTTCCCTGAAAAGTTACGCCTGGGAGGCGGGCCTCAGATGGAGGTAGACCAGCCCAGTGTGTGGGAGGAGCCAGTGTCGTCCTTGCACCCAGTGAGAGAAGAGATGGCTATGGCGTGCGCTAGAGAACCGGAGTTCGATGCCACGTGTGAGTGGGGCGCCACTCCACCGGACTATCCCGAGTTAGAGGCATGGGACCCTTTGGCCTGGACGGCCACCTCTTGGGAACAAGCCATGGACTTGAGCATAACCCGTCCCCGGTCCCCACCGATCCGTCGCCGGCACGCGCAGTGGCCGATCATCATGGCCGAATTGAAAGCCGCTGTGGCCAAGAAAAACACCAGCCGGAAGAAAAGGTTCGAAGAAATGGCCAAGTTGATCCAAGGAGACTCCTTCCCGGGTAAGCCCCAGCTGGAAAGGCGCCGCGGGATCGTGGTGGCCTTTGACAAGGAGAGGGGATACGGGTTCATTCAGGAGTTGGGAACCGGCCGGGACTTTTATGTTAACCGGCGGTCGGTGAAGCGTCACTACCTCCCGGAGCATCTTCACAACTTGACCATGGGAGAGATAGTGGAATATACACCAGCCGAAAGCTTACGGGGCCCCTACGCTACCGCCATCACTCGCCCGAAGGCGCCGGCTGAAACTTGGGACCCAGAGGGAGTGGAGATCAACCCGAGTGAGGCCGAGGGACTGAAAACAGGGCCGGCCCGAACCACTCACCGGCACAGTCAGATATATTTAAGCAGCAATGTCTTTTGGGAGCCTATCATCTTGCAGGGGCCAGAGGAACCATACCCCCCTCCCGATGCGGTGAGGCGAGAAGAGGAGAGAGAGAGGCTGGACAGCTGCCAGCGGGCGGAAGAATGTGCTGAGGCTCGACGTCTAGCAGCGGCTGCCACCGGTACCCCAGAGACCACTGTCACCAGACCTCCGGTAGCCCCGATGACCTGCACCAAGGCTGACATAGAGGCGCTACGCAAAAGAGTTTACTGGGTAGAGGACCTCGGGTACGCAGGATGCGTGCAGTGGATCCCGTTTCCCAGGACGGATGCAGAGAGGGAGGCAATGAAGGACAAGCCTCCCCCTTTAAAGATCGTCAGAGGAGATGGATTCCAGATGTGGCCGGCCTTACCAGAACAGTTGCTGCAAGATCCGTTCATCGAGTCTTCATCAGAGGAGGAGTATGACACTCGTCTGTGAGTAGGCCTTTCTTCATGTCTGTCTCCATAATGGCCGTTTTCTCCCTCCGGTTGGCAGAGCTGGTGAAGCTAGCTGCCAGTTATACACGGCCGGTGGCATTCTAACCGAATGATAGTGCCACTGTGAACCACAGCTCCCAGCCTGCCCATGTTGTGTTTGGGACACCCGGACTGCTGCTAAAATCCCAGTTGTGCCTTTAGTTTTGCACCATTTTACCCCTTTTTACCCCCATTTCAGGTTGAAAAGACATTTTTATGTCAGCACTATTTTAAAGGGTAAACAGGACTTGCCAGGATAACATGGCCCTGGTATTGTCAGAGTCCTGTATTGTCATTTTATATATGTGCTGCTGACAGTATTTAATAACCGGTTTTTATTCACGTCTATGTGCCCAGAGATGGACTTCCTATGTGCAAGCCTCTGAGAGGTTGATTTTATTATGGACTTATTTATTGTCATGGACTATCCTGGTTCTTTAAACATCTCGCTGTGCCATGTCAGCGCCCCCGTTCCACTCACTATCCTGAGAAGAAGAGAACGACGCCCCTTGTCACCGCACTTCACCTTTGCCAATTGGGTCTGATAAGAGTGTAAATGACATATATGTATGCATGCATGTGTCTTTCTCTATTTCAGGTCATGATTCCAGTTGGGCGGGCCCTGATGGAGTACGAGGTCGTACTCAGCTTAAAGCAGCGGGGTATGTAGTGTACGGGAGAGTAATACCCCGTCACTACAGAAGGGTCACTTGGGTACTGTCGTTCCCCCTGTATTTAAGGGGAGGTTGGTAGAGAACATCTTGTCAATGTACTGCTATGTATTTTCCTGTTACTGTGAAACGTGCATGTGCAGGCCGGCTAGGGTGTTATTCCAGCTCTGAGTCACTAGAGGGAGCTAGGGAGCCCTAGTTTATATAAGGCCCAGTCAGGAAGTAGTAAGCAGGCAGACAGTGGGAAAAGGAGTCAGAGATGATCCTGTGTCTGAGTAGAGTCAAGGCCATGGGCCTGTGAGAGGAGCGCAGGCCTGAAGCCTGCCGACTAGGAGAGTGTGGTAAAGGCCCTGTAACCGGGTTCCGGATCCAAGGAAAAGGTTCCCCTCCTGAGTCATCATCCGTTTAGCGGAAACATCATAAGCAAGCAGCCAGCCTGAAGACACAGAATACCACAGAGGCCGATCAGACAAAGCAAGAGGTACTCAAGATAACAGAGGAGGTACTAGATAAAGACAGCTTCAAGGGTACGCCAGCTATAGGGCATTAGACCTTGGAGAATAAGTCACATGTTTCAGGACCAGTCAGGAATAGTGTGCAAGCCGCCTGTACTGCATCTCCTGTAATTAACACTCTGTAAAGAACATTGCTATAACCGGCCAGTCTGTACTTCTAAGAACCACCTGTATTCAAATAGAAACCAACTGTCTTTCAAGGAACGGCGTTTCCAACTGCGTCCATGTATGATTATAACTGATATTCAGTAAAGTTCCAGTTTTTGTTGGCTATCCTGTGCTTGCTTCATTCTTCTACAATACCATACACGGCATGTCACCGTTTAATTGACACTGGCGTCACGAACTTTTAATCACCTGCCTGTTCCAGTATTTGCCCCGATTTGAAGACGACAGTGGATCCCAGGTTAGTGGGTAATCTGCACTACAAAGCCCAGCATACACTACTGACCCCCTGGGACACTGCATATATATACACAGTCAGGTCCATAAATATTGGAACATGGACACAATTGTAACATTTCTGGCTCTATACACCACCACAATGGATCTGAAATGAAACAAACAAGACGTGCTTTACCCGCAGACTGTCAGCTTTACCCGCAGACTGTCAGCTTTACCCGCAGACTGTCAGCTGTAATTTGAGGTATTTACATCCAAATCAGGGGAACGGTGCAGGAATTACAGCAGTTTGCATCTGTGCCTCCCACTTGTTAAGGGACCAGAAGTAATGGGACAATTGTCTTCTCGGCTGTCCCATGGCCGGTGTGTGTTATTCCCTCATTATCCCAATTACAATGAGCAGATACAAGGTCCAGAGGTCATTTCCAGTCTGCTATTTGCATTTGGAATCTGTTAACTCTCAAGATGAGATCCAAAGAGCGGTCACTATCAGTGAAGCCATCATTAGGCTTAAAAAAACACAACAAACCCATCAGAGAGATAGCAAAAACATTAGGCCTGGCCAAAACAACTGTTTGGAACATCCTTAAAAAGAAGGAACGCACCGATGAGCTCAGCAACACCAAAAGACCCGGAAGACCACGGAAAACAACTGTGGTGGATGAGCGAAGAATTCTTTCCCTGGTGAAGAAAACCCCCTTCACAACAGTTGGCCAGGTCAAGACCACTCTCCAGGAGGTAGGTGTATGTGTGTCAAAGTCAACAATCAGGAGAAGACTTCACTAGAGAGAATAGAGAGGGTTCACCACAAGATGGAAACCATTGGTGAGCCTCAAACAGGAAGGCCAGATTAGAGTTTGCCAAACGACCTCTAAAAAAGCCTTCACAGTTCTGGAACAACATCCTATGGACAGATGAGACCAAGATCAACTTGTACCAGAATGATGGGAAGAGAAGAGTATGGAGAAGGAAAGGAGCTGCTCATGATCCTAAGCATCCCACCTCATCAGTGAAGCATGGTGGTGGTAGTGTCATGGCGTGGGCATGTATGGCGGCCAATGGAACTGCTTCTCTTGTATTTATTGATGATGTGACTGCTGACAAAAGCAGCAGGATGGATTCTGAAGGGTTTCGGGCAATATTATCTGCTCATATTCAGCCAAATGCTTCAGAACTCATTGGACGGCGCTTCACAGTGCAGATGGACAATGACCCAAAGCATACTGCAAAAGCAACCAAAGAGTTTAAGGGAAAGAAATGGAATGTCCTGCAATGGCCGAGTCAATCCCCGGACCTGAACCCGATTGAGCATTTCACTTGCTGAAGACAAAACTGAAGGGAAAATGCCCCAAGAACAAGCAGGAGCTGAAGACAGTGGCAGTAGAGGCCGGGCAGAGCATCACCAGGGATGAAACCAGCGTCTGGTGATGTCTATGCGTTCCAGACTTCAGGCTGCAATTGACTGCAGAGGATTGGCAACCAAGTATTAAAAAGTGACAGTTTGATTTATGATTATTATTCTGTCCCATTACTTTTGGTCCCTTAACAAGTGGGAGGCACAGATGCAACTGCTGTAATTCCTGCACCGTTCCCTGATCTGGATGTAAATACCTCAGATTACAGCTGACAGTCTGCGGGTAAAGCTGACAGTCTGCAGGTAAAGCTGACAGTCTGCAGGTAAAGCTGACAGTCTGCGGGTAAAGCTGACAGTCTGCGGGTAAAGCTGACAGTCTGCAGGTACAGCTGTCAGTCTGCGGGTAAAGCTGACAGTCTGCGGGTAAAGCTGACAGTTTGCAGATAAAGCTGACAGTCTGCGGGTAAAGCTTACAGTCTGCAGGTAAAGCTGACAGTCTGCAGGTAAAGCTAACAGTCTGCAGGTACAGCTGTCAGTCTGCAGGTAAAGCTGACAGTCTGCAGGTAAAGCTGACAGTCTGCGGGTAAAGCTGACAGTCTGCAGATAAAGCCGACAGTCTGCAGGTACAGCTGACAGTCTGCAGGTAAAGCTGACAGTCTGCAGATAAAGCTGACAGTCTGCAGGTAAAGCTGACAGTCTGCAGGTAAAGCTGACAGTCTGCAGATAAAGCTGACAGTCTGCGGGTAAAGCTGACAGTCTGCAGGTAAAGCTGACAGTCTGCAGGTAAAGCACATCTTGTCCGTTTCATCTCAAATGCATTGTGGTGGTGTATAGAGCCAAAAATGTTAGAATTGTGTCCATGTCCAAATATTTATGGACCTGGCTGTGTATATATATACTTGCAGAAGGACGCGGCATCGCACGGGTATATTTCATCTATTTCATTTATTGTTTCTGTGTGTCGTTAAAAGATATCGACAGTGTCCCCCATAACAGTGACCTCTACAGCACCCGCCCCCCTAACAGTGACCTCTACAGCACCCGCCCCCCTAACAGTGACCTCTACAGCACCCGCCCCCTTAACAGTGACCTCCACAGCAGCCTGCCCCATGAACAGTGTTATAGAGGTAGAGCACCGCACACCGTTATTGCCAGTGCCAGATAGGACTGGTAAGTCGTAGCCAAATAATAGAGAATAGCGGCACACAGCTTCTTTTGTCTGCAGTTTATGACCGGCTTGTGCTCCAGCGCCACAACACAAGAGGTCACACTAAGATAACAGACCGCTGAGGAAGGCCTTGATAGGCCGAAACGTTTTGTCGCCAAATCTAGTGAATAGGACTACTTTTCTTCAGAAATGTAACTGGATCATAAATCCCATGTGATGTAACACTAATAAATGTCAGAAACTGCAGACAAAAGAAGCTACAATGAGCAAAAATATAAACACAACACTTTCGGTTTTGCTCCCATTTTGCATGAGCTAAAACATTTTCTACACAAAAGACCCGTTACTCTCAAATATTGTTCACAAATCTGTCTGGATCTGTGTAGTGAGCGCTTCTCCTTTGCCGAGATAATCCATCCCTCCTCACAGGTGTGGCATATCAAGGTGCTGATTAGACAGCATGAATATTGCACAGGTGTGCCTGAGACTGCCCACAATAAGAGGCCACTCTGAAATGTGCACAGTTTTGCCATACTGGGGAGGGGGTCAGAAAACCAGTCAGTATCTGGTGTGGCCACCATTTGCCTCACGCAGTGCAGCACATCTCCGTGGGATAGAGTTGATCAGGTTGCTGATTGTGGCCTGTGGGATGTTGGTCCACTCATCTTCTGTGCAAAGTTGCAGAATATTGGCAGGAACTGGGACACGCTGTTGTATACGCCGATCCAGAGCGTCCCAAACATGCTCAATGGGTGACCTGTCCGGTGAGGATGCTGGCCATGCAAGAACTGGGATGTTTTCAGCTTCCAGGAATTGTGTACAGATCCTTGCAATATGGGGTAACATGAGGCGATGGTCGTGGATGAACGGCACAACAGTGGGCCTCAGGATCTCGTCCCAGTGTCTCTGTGCATTCAAGATGCCATCAATAAAATGCCCCTGTGTTCGTTGTCCATAATATACGCCTGCCCATACCATAACTCCACCGCCCCCATGGGCCACTCCATCCACAACGTTGACATCAGCAAACCGCTCACCCACACGACGCCACACGCGCTGTCTGCCATGTGCCCTGAACAGTGAAAACCGGGACTCATCCGTGAACAGAACGCCTCTCCAACATGCCAGATGCCATCGAATGTGAGCATTTGCCCACTCAATTCGGTTAGGACGACGAACCGCAGTCAGGTCCAGACCCCGATGAGGACGGCGAGCATGCAGAGGAGCTTCCCTGAGACAGATTCTTTGGTTATGCAAATCGATTGTTGCTGCAGCTGTCCGGGTGTCTGGTCTCAGACGATCATGGAGATGAACATGCTGGATGTGGAGGTACTGGGCTGGTGCGGTTACACCTGGTCTGCGGTTGTGAGGCCAGTTGGATGTACTGCCAAATTCTCTAAAACGCCTTTGGAGATGGCTTATGGTAGAGAAATGTACATTGATTGCACGGGCAACAGCTCTGGTAGACATTCCTTCAGTCAGCATGCCAACTGCACGCTCCCTCAGATGTTGCGACATCTGTGGCATTGTGCTGTGTGATCAAACTGCACATTTCAGAGTGGCCTTTTATTGTGGGCAGAGAGGAAGAAGCCGCGCTGACTTGTTTCCTACCTATAAAGATTCTGATACTATCACACTAGATAAAACATGTCACATAGTATTTGCTGGATGTATGGATATTGCCACAATAGATAGGGGATGTACTTGCACTAGTCGTTTTAACTCCTCATATACCAACTCACTCTTCTATCTAGAATACATGAAGTCTGTGTGGCAAAGAAGTAATATTAAATGCGATGTGTTGTAGTAGTGCTAAACACTTACTGTTATGCGCACAGCCCGGTACATCTGATGTTGTATTGGAAAAGTCCGACAGTCGACAGTGATCCTTCAGCTTGCCTTGTTTTGCGTGCGCAGCTCCGGCCAGTAGCTTGCGCGCGCACAGGGCAGCCGTGTTAGGATCGTCGTCCTGGAAACCTGTAGTGTGACGTCACACCCGAAGCTACGGAAGCCTCTAGGGTGCACAATTCCACCGACGCGTTTCGGAATAAGCGTATTCCTTCCTCAGGGATAACTGTAGAGCCTGTTTGGCCGGTCTTTAAGCATGCAGGTTTCCATGGAGACGGCTTTTGTTTGCAGGACAATAGAGGAACAGTACAAAAACTTCAGAGGATACGAAAAAGATCATAGAGAAGAGGGTATATTAGATTAGTTTGAATCGTTTTAAGTTCTGTTAGACTGTTTCTCCCCAGATTGTCAGACTGCTCGGTATACTTGTGGTATATGTGAATTCATTTAGGAAAGTGCCTAATTATTTGAGTGGCTTTTTAATTCCTGGCATTACATAATGATACATTGCTGGTCGCTGTGTATATAGAAGAATTACAAGAATGCGAACAATTCAGTTGGTTCAGGCCTATCGGAGCCAGGGTGTTTAGGTTATAGATCCACTCGCTCCCTTTACGGGACATTGCTTTACCTAGTCGCCTCCTCTGGGATCCTGCCTGACTTGCTCTGTACCTCCAGAGGACGAACCTTCAAACTTACCCTTATGTTTCTCCGTGAAGTGGCGCGATAGTGGATGACCAACACATTTTTTACTTATGTTTTTTACATGTTCCCACATTCTGATCTTTAACTCGCGTTTCGTTCTCCCTACGTACACCTTCCCGCACGGACACTTTATGTAATAAATGACCCCCTTTGAATAACAGGACAGATGATTTTTTATTTTGTATGAGTTATTTTCAGTAGTGATTTCCTTGATAAAGTCTTTTTGTCCGGACGCTAGGCAGGCCTTGCATGTTCGTCTGGTACGGATGCCTTTTTGTTATTCCCCTCATTTGCAGTTCTGATTGATGGGGCTATTATATTTCCCAGATTTTTTGATTTCCTAAAAATAAATTTGGGAGCCTTTGGTAATTTTTCCCCGATGATTTTATCGTGCTTCAAAATGTCCCAGTGTTTTTTTTATAATTTGTCTAAACTGGTTTTTCATGATACTGGGTTATTATGGGTACATCAAAGTCAGTGGTGTCCTTCAGTGTGTTATTTTCACTGTCAGTTGTTTTATCTTTATTTTTTTGATTTTTTTGAATAAGTGATTTCCGCTCTATTTTCATGACCTCATTTTTAATTTCCTCTAGTTTGGTGGCATTATACCCCTTTTCCAGAAATGTTTGCTGTAAATTGTTTGCCTCGTGTTTGAATTGTTCATTCAAGGTACAATTCCTCCGTAAGCGGATATATTGGTAAGCCAGACTGGGAGATGGCAGCTATCCAGAGAGATAAAGCCATCACTATCTGTGGGCTTTGAATACGTCTGGGTTAGTATTGTGTTGTTCTGGATTTTAATAGTTAAATCCAGGAAATTGATTTCCTGGGTTCTATAGGTGGACGTGAACTGTAGATAAAAGTCATTTTTATTTATTTCATTTAAAAAGTTTTGTAAAGACGGTATCCCCCCTTTCCATATAGAAACAATATCATCTATAAATCTCCGCCAGAGGACCAGGTTCGCGCGGAGCTCGCCAGTAGGGAAGATGGTAAGCTCCTCCCACCTTCCCATATAAAGATTAGCGAAGCTCGGCGTGAATCTGGTCCCCATGGCGGTCCCCCACGTCTGGAGAAAAAAACTGTCCTCAAATTTAAAATAATTGTGATTCAAGATGAATAAACCCCAAGGAAGTCAGTTTGTTCTGGTGGGGGGTTTCCCTCTTTGTCTAGGAAGTGTTGGGCTGCTTCCTTCCCTTTATTATTTTCTATCACCGTATAGAGGGAGGTGACGTCGAGTGTCCCCAAGATATAGTCAGGTTTTGGCAATTAACCCTATAGTAGAACCCTGCAGCGACGGGGCCTACACATAGTTCATTTGTGTGGGCTCATTTCTACTCCACTTTATCCAGACGGCAGCGCGAGTGTTTATTTACTGTTTCTTATTGTGGGCAGTCTAAGGCACACCCGTGCAATATCCATGCTGTCTAATCAGTGCCTTGATCTGCCACACCTGTGAGTGGGGGATGGATTATCTGGGCAAAGGAGAAGCGCTCACTAAGGCCTCATGCACACGACTGTTGTGTGCATCCTCGTCCGTTCCATCATTTTTCACAGTTTAGCGGAGGTCTCATTCATTTCTATGGAGCTGTGAAAAAAAACTCCGTTTTTTCTCCGTGTCCGTGATCCGTGATTCCAGTACGTCAAAAAAATATAACCTGTCCTATTCTTGTCAGTGGAAAATGGAGGACGGACCCATTCAAGTCAATGGGTCCGTAAAAAAAAACAGATGCACAACTGGTATGTCATCCGTGTCCGCGTCCGTGTCCGTTTTTTTCTACAAGACCTTGGTGCAATAAAATTACACTTTTCATTAACCTTCCTTTTTTTCCCCCTGTCAGACAAAAAAAAAAGGGAGACACAAGGAAACAGAACTGAAGCAAAATCGGACACGGACCACTGAAGCCAAATCACTGACCGTGAAAAAACACTGTTGTGTGCATGAGGCCTAACACAGAGTTAGACAGTTTTTTTAACAGTATTTGAGATTAATGGATCTTCTGTGTCTGTAGAAAATGTTTCAGATCTTTGAGTTCAGCTCATGCAAAATGGGAGCAAAACCAAAAGTGTTGCATTTATATTTTTGCTCAGTGTTTGTGCTGCAATTCTCTATTAGTTGCCCCTTTAACAGTGACCTTCACAGTGAACGCCCCTTTAACAGTGACCTCCCCTTTAACAGTGACCTCCACAGCAGTTACCCCTTTAATAGTGGCCCTTTCCCCCTTAACAGTAACCGCCATAGTGCCTGCCCCTTTAACAGTGACCTTCTCAGCAGCCTACTGCCTTAACAGTAACATCCACAGTGTTGCCCCTTTAACAGTGACCTCCACAGTGCCCACCCCTTAACAGTGACCTCCACAGTGCCCACCCCTTAACAGTGACGTCCACAGCAGCCTGCCCCCTTAACAGTAACATTCAGTAAATGCCCCTTTAACAGTAACCTCCCCTTTAACACTAACCTCCACAGCAGCTGCCCCTTTAACCCCTTAAGGACACAGGATGTACCGGTACGCCCTATTTCCCGAGTCCTTAAGGACACAGGACGTACCGGTACGTCCTAACTTAAAATCGGGATTCCGGCGCCGCGGGGGTTAATCGCAACGGGATGCCGGCTGAAATCATTCAGCCGGCATCCCGTAACAACGCAGGGGGAGGTCATTTGACCCCCCCCGTATCGGCGATCGCAGAAAACCGCAGGTCAATTCAGACCTGCGGCTTTCTGCGTTTCCGGTCCATTCGGGTGTCCTGTGACCCGGTGAACCGGAAAAAGACTGCGATCGGTGGCGTGATTATACACCACCAATTGCAGTCCGAAGATTTGGAGAGGCGGTGCTGGCCATGGTGCTGAACGCCGCTGTCCAGGGTGCTGATTGGTGCAGGGGAGAGAGGCGCGAGATTCAAACTTCCTGCGCTCCTCTCTCCCCTCCTCTTCCTGTTCTGCACGAGCACCCGGCAGCACCGTCCAGCACCAGCTCCTGCGTCCCCCTAATCGGCATCCATCACCCTCCTGCACCCATCGCCACTCAGGTAGGTTAGGGTCAGTGAGGGAGAGGCACCGTTAGGTAGGGATAGAAGGGAAAAGTTAGTTAGGAAAAAAAAAGAAAAAGTACTTTTATTCAAAACGTTCTTTGATCCATCTATTTCAATTTGAATCCATTTTGCCGGTAATAAAGCAAGGGTTAACAGCCAAACAAAACTAAATATTTATTGCCCCGATTCTGTAGTTTGCAGAAACGCCCCATATGTGGTGGTAAATGGCTATATAGCCGCGCGGCAGGGCGTAGAACGAAGGGAACTCCATACAGTTTCTGGAAGGCAGATTTTGATGTGCAGTTTTTTTTTTTGACACCATGTCCCATTAGAAGCCCCCCCTGATGTAGCCTAGAAACTCCAAAAAAGTGACCCCATCTAAGAAACTACACCCCTCAAGGTATTTAAAAGTTACTTTACAAACTATGTTAACCCTTTAGGTGTTCCACAAAACTAAATAGCGAATGTAGAAACAATTTTAGAATAAATTTTTTTTGTTACCTTGCCTCAAAAAAATTGTAATGTAGAGCAACCAAAAATCATATTTACCCCTAAAATAGTCCCAAAACAACAACCACCTTATCCCGTAGTTTCCTAGATGGGGTGACTTTTATGGAGTTTCTACTCTAGGGGTGCATCAGGGGGCTTGAAAGGGTACATGGTGTAAATAAACCAGTCCAGCAAAATCTGCCTTCCAAAAACCATATGACGTTCCCCTCCTTCTATGTCCTGCCGTTTAGCCAAATAGTAGTTTACGACCACATATGGGGTGTTTCTGCAAACTACAGAATCAGGGCAACCCATTTTGAGTTTTGTTTGGCTGTTAACCCATTTTTTCCAGTAATAAAGTAAGGGTTAAAATGGGAAATTTTTCAAAAAATTGAAATTTCTAAATTGTTTCTCCATCTGCCATTAACTCTTGTGGAACACCTAAAGGGTTAACAAAGTTTGTAAACCCAGTTTTGAATACCTTGAGGGGTGTACTTTCTTAGATCGAGTCACTTTTTTGAAATTTCTATTCTAGGGGTACAACAGGGGGCTTCAAATGGGACATGGTATAAACAAAACCAGTCCTGCAAAATCTGCCTTCCAAAACCCATATGGTGTTCCCCTCCTTCTATGTGCTCCTGTTCGGCCAAACAGTAGTTTACGACCACATATGGGGTGTTTCTACAAACTACAGAATCAGGGCAACCCATTTTGAGTGTTGTTTGGCAGTTAACCCTTGTTTTACTCCTGGAAAAAATTGATTATAATGGAAAATGTTCAAAAAAATAGAAATTTCGAAATTGTTTCTCAATCTGCCATTAACTCTTGTGGAAGACCTAAAGGGTTAATAAAGTTTGAAAAAAACGGTTTTGAATACCTTGAGGGGTGTAGTTTCTAGAATGGGTCATTTTTGGGAGGTTTCTATTATCTAAGCCTCACAATATGACTTCAAACCTGAACTGGTCCATAAAAAGTGGGATTTTGAAGATTTCTGAAAAATTTCAAAATTTGCTTCTAAACTTCTAAGCCTTGTAACATCCCCAAAAAATAAAATATAATTTCCAAAATGCTACAAACATGAAGTAGACATATGGGGAATGTAAAGTCATCACAATTTTTGGGGGTATTACTATGTATTACAGAAGTAGAGAAACTGAAACTTAGAAATTTGCTAATTTTTCAAAAATTTTGGTAAAAACTTTATTTTTTTATGCAAAAAATTTACTTTTTTGACCCAATTTTAGCAGTGTCATGAAGTAAAATAAGTGACGAAAAAAACTATCTCAGAACGGCCTGGGTAAGTCAAAGCATTTTAAAGTTATGAGCACTTAAAGTGACACTGGTCAGATTTGCAAAAAATGGCCTGGTCCTTAAGGTGAAATAGGGCTGAGTCCTTAAGGGGTTAATATTGTCCCTTTCCTCCTTAACAGTAACCGCCATAGTGCCCGCCCCTTTAACAGTGACCTTCACAGCAGCCTGCCGCCTTAACAGTAACATCCACAGTGACGCCCCTTTAATAGTGACCTCCACAGCAGCTGGGAATATCTCAGGAACGGTACGTCCTAGAGAGCTGAGACCGGTCTAAAACCTTCCCGGACACCTGATGGACCTGTGTGCCAAATTGGTGAAGATCGGTCCAGTCGCTTGGCTGGGCATAAAGAACAGACAGACGTCCAGACAGATGTGTCTATCCCTGTGTGTCCCTATGTGTGTGTCCCTGTGTGTTTATCCCCGTGTATGTGTCTGGCCCTATGTGTGTGTGTCTCTGTGTTTGTGTCTGTTCCTGTGTGTGAGTCCCTGTGAGAGTCTGTCCCTATGTGTGTGTGTGTCAGTGTACAAACCGGATTCCAAAAAAGTTGGGACACTGAACAAATTGTGAATAAAAACTGAATGCAATGATGTGGAGATGGCAAATGTCAGTATGTTATCTGTAACAGAACGTAGATGACGGATCAAACGTTTAATCCGAGTAAATGTATCATTTTAAAGGAAAAATACGTTGATTCAAAATTTCACGGTGTCAACAAATCCCCAAAAAGTTGGGACAAGTAGCAATAAGAGGCTGGAAAAAGTAAATTTGAGCATAACGAAGAGCTGGAAGACCAATTAACACTAATTAGGTCAATTGGCAACATGATTGGGTATAAAAAGAGCTTCTCAGAGCGGCAGTGTCTCTCAGAAGCCAAGATGGGTAGAGGATCACCAATTCTCACAATGTTGCGCAGAAAGATAGTGGAGCAATATCAGAAAGGTGTTACCCAGCGAAACATTGCCAAGACTTTGCATCTATCATCATCAACTGTGCAGAACATCATCCGAAGATTCCGAGAATCTGGAACAATCTCTGTGCGTAAGGGTCAAGGCCGTGAGACCATACTGGATGCCCGTGATCTCCGGGCCCTTACACGACACTGCACCACAAACAGGAATGCTACTGTAAAGGAAATCACAGAATGGGCTCAGGAATACTTCCAGAAACCATTGTCAGTGACCACAATCCACCGTGCCATCCGCCGCTGCCAGCTGAAACTCTACAGTGCAAAGAAGAAGCCATTTCTAAGCAAGATCCACAAGCTCAGGCGTTTTCACTGGGCCAGGGGTCATTTACAATGGAGTGTGGCAAAATGGAAGACTGTTCTGTGGTCAGACGAGTCACGATTCGAAGTTCTTTTTGGAAATCTGGGACGCCATGTCATCCGGACCAAAGAGGACAAGGACAACCCAAGTTGTTATCAACGCTCAGTTCAGAAGCCTGCATCTCTGATGGTATGGGGTGGCATGAGTGCGTGTGGCATGGGCAGCTTGCATGTCTGGAAAGGTACCATCAATGCAGAAAAATATATTCAGGTTCTAGAACAACATCTGCTCCCATCCAGACGTCATCTCTTTCAGGGAAGACCCTGCATTTCTCAACAAGATAATGCCAGACCACATTCTGCATCAGTCACAACATCATGGCTGCGTTGGAGAAGGATCCGGGTACTGAAATGGCCAGTCAGGTTGCCCATTCTACTACACCCCTAAATCCCTTGAATGTGCCCATCATGGTGGGAGTGGAGACACGGGGACTGAAAGACCATCAGGAGGAAGAGACAAAACCTTCACAAGACCCAGCAGTCAGCACTCCTGTTAGCCCCCCTTCCTTCATGCACCTTCCAGGAGAAGCAGCGGAACCCCCCTCACAGTATAATGCCCACCATAGTAGTGTCCTCACAGTATAGTGCCCCCCCATAGTGGTGTCCTCACAGTATAGTGCCCCCCCATAGTGGTGTCCTCACAGTATAGTGCCCCCCCATAGTGGTGTCCTCACAGTATAGTGCCCCCCCCATAGTGCCCCCCTGTAATATATCTCCAAGTGTAATATATTTATATATGAAAAATATATCAACCTGGTTTGGTAATCCTCTCCAAATCTAGTGTACGCTTATTTGGAGTAAGGACACCTGGAGGACTCATCACCAGGATTCAACAAGACTTTGAAAATAAATTGCATTATTCATTTTTTATATGTCTTCATAAGAGCTGATTACTTACAGAAATGGTTTAGGAAAAGCCTTAGTCTATTGTCCATGCGTGAATATGAATGTCCGTAAAGTACTTGTCAGGACTTGAACCAAGGGCCTCCTGTGTCCCAGGCGGCAGCTCTGAGCTATCCTGCTTCTGGACTGCCCCTGTGCTGAGCTTATGCCTAGTTTCTGTGCCTCTAGTTTTGGTTCCCACCTCGCTGGTTTGCTCCACCCTGTTCCATTATTGAACATCCTATTTAAAGAGGACCTTTCATTACAATAAAAAATCTACTAAGCATACAGACATGGAGAGCGGCGCCCAGGGATCTCCCTGCACTTACTATTATCCCTGGGCGCCGCTCCTCCGTTCTCCCGCTATAGGCTCAGGTATCTTCAGATTTTTGGCTCAACTGGGAGGAGCCTGCGGGCGTCTCCTTCTCCCAGGCTGTAGCGCTGGGCAATTGCAGTGCTCAGCTTATAGCCTGAGAGGTTTTTTTCTCCCAGGCTATGAGCTGAGCGCTGCGATTTGCCAGCGCTACAGCATGGGAAAAGGAGATGCCAGCAGGCTCCTCCCAGTTGAGCCGAAAATCTGAAGATACCGGACCCTATACCGGGAGAACGGAGGAGCGGCGCCCAGGGATAATAGTAAGTGCAGTGAGATCCCTGGGCGCCGCTCTTATGCTTAGTTTAGATTTTTTATTGTAATGAACGGTCCTCTTTAAGCCCAGCCTTGCACTTCCTGCCTTGTGAGATTATTGTGCTCCTAGACTGTAACCAAGCTAGTCTCTCCTGCTTGCTGACGTTATCCTGTGCATGGACCACTGGCTTCCTTCTGACTACGCTGCCCCAGGTAGTTGCTATAAAGACTCTGAACCAGACCCGGACCGGTACAGAATCATTGTTGAAGGGTAGGAACTTCTAAGGCTCCATGTGTCTTCATCTTCTTCAGCAACAACAACCCCCAACAGAGGTGAGAGTGAGAAGACGACCTCCCCCCTTGTCTGCCTCAGTCATTTATACCCTAGATACAGGCGTGTCTCACTAATGCATGGCTTCTACATTGTCCTATAAGGAGACTTCAAATATCGGTCTGGATGTCCTCGTACAGACCTCCCATTGCCCTTGTGTGTCACTATAGATGGTGTCAGTGTAATAAGTCTTTATATTTAATATCAATTAATATTATATCACATATTATGTAACATTTCCCCCTCTTGAGTGTGAGACAATCTTATCGAACCCATAACATCAAATTTTATGATTATCGTGGACTCTTTATTCTTCATTTCTTCTTTATATTAATAATTGTCCATCAAGGACTGATGGAACTGGATGTGGCTGATGTGCAGTCCTTCAATTGAGTTGTATCATATTATCCCAATGATGTTCATGTCCAAGACTTATCACCTCTGACAACTTGTGGTGACACAGCTTTCCTGAGCACAGATTTTGACTTACATACCAGGAATTCCTTGGTCTTCTTCAGAAGTGTCTGTGAACAGCTGTGACCCCCCTTCTTCTCACCAGTTATAATTAGGAATTTGGAGTAACTGTCCATTCAGCCTCATCTGAAGGTTTTCACGCTCTCGGCATGATTGTTGACAATCAAGTGAAGTGAACGTAGTCCTTTAACCAAGCATTTGGCTTCAGTATCACAAGTAGCAGATTCCTTCACAGCGGTGTTTGTGGCAATCCAATGGAACGCCCCAGGCCGTACATAGCGCTAAATATCTCACTTCTGGAAGCCGAGCTATTCTAACTCTAAATCACTTACTGAAGCTCTTCAGTAGTGTCGAGCGCCAATATTCGCATTTCGAATCTTAATTCGAGAAATCGCGAATATTTAGAATATAGCGCTATATATTGGTAATCACGAATATTCAAGATTATTTTTTCACCAGCACACATGATCGCGCCCTGCTTTTAGCTTGTGGGCCAATGAGAAGGCTGCAATGTCTTTGTCGGAGCTTAGCAACATCCCTAGCAACCAATCGGAAGAGTGCCTACCCCTTACTATGGAAGAACCTCCCCAGCAGCCATTTCCTGCTGTATTTTGCAGAAAACCACAGAAATAAGATAATAATGCACTTAGTACAGTAGATGCAAGCACTATATATGGACAAAGTCCTCACTCTAAAATGATAATATCTGAGACACTTAGTCAATATATTTTGATCAAAACACATCTAAGCCGCCTACCGAACGCCAAGGTGGTCTCAGGTCAGGCGGGTCCTATGTTAAACCTACCTAAGCCGTTGGGCTTCTATGTTAAGGAGCGCAGACGCCGCACATATGGTGCGCTGCTCCTAGTCACCTCCATGTGCATCAAGCAACCAATGGGAGGAGGAAGCACAGCCATATGTGCCACCTAATCAGGGCGCTCTAATGGACAGGCAGGGAAAAAGTGCAGAGGAATGCTACTCCCAAGATACTAGGTGCGCATTCACACATGAAGGTGCCACTCCCTCAAGCAAATACTACATAAACAAAAAAAATCCACAGAAAAAACTAAGATAAAAACATCCTGCACGATATGATGTACAAATGTGCGGATGTCCCTGGCCATATT
Source organism: Bufo gargarizans (assembly GCF_014858855.1). Lineage (NCBI taxonomy): Eukaryota > Metazoa > Chordata > Amphibia > Anura > Bufonidae > Bufo > Bufo gargarizans. Next base: position 224,263,192 of record NC_058085.1, on the reverse strand, counting down.
ATTGAAGAAAACCACAGAAATAAGGTAATAATGCACTTATTAAAGTAGATGCAAGCACTATATATGGACTAAGTCCTCACCCTGATATGATAATGTCTGAGACACTTAATCAATATATTTTGATCAAAACATATCTAAGCCGCCTACCGAATGTTATTTAGCAGTTGTGATAGAGAGAGGAGTGTCGTGCTTTGCTGTGTCATCACAATCATACATTCCATTAGATAGACCATATATATTATATAATACAGAGCGTTAGGGGGAGACACTCAGTGTAGATTAGTTAGTGATATCGTGTAGATGATAAAAAGTCTTTTCCGTGCTGGTTTAGTGTCACTGTCTTAGTGTTTCGTGTGCTAGGGAGAGATCGTTGTCATTGTCGTTTTCGTCTGTTTTGTGTCTATTTTATTAAATTTTTGCCCAAATTCCCTCTTCATTTTCTTTCTATATTTTTATTTGTGTTTAAAAACACAATGTTTGCAGTATCAATCATGAGTGGTCGTGGGCGTGCCGGCAGCCGTGGTCGTGGGCGTGCCGGCAGCCGTGGTCGTGGAGTCGGTTCCAGTGCTGGACCACTGCCAACACAGGGCCGCTCCTTTACCCACGCAGGGGCGTCTGCCTCATCAGAGATTTTTTTGGGTGTGGCACCTGCCCCATTTAGTCTCAGGACGCAGAGGCAGTTGTGTCTTTTGTGACACAAGCCGGTGGCACGGAGTCCTCTGCCCCGGCTCTGAGCAGCAGCAGCTCTCCGCCTCCTGCAGGATAAGCCCCCAAGACTCGTCCCTGCTGCTGTTTGACAGCGAGAGGAACATCTGGGGGAGGTAATGCAGGAGAGTGAGCTGCAGCTTGGTCCGGATGCGCAGGACCTTTTGGAAGGAATGGAGGAGGAGGGGGTACCGCTAGGGATGAGCGAACTCGAACTGTATAGTTCGGGTTCGTACCGAATTTTGGGGTGTCCGTGACACGGACCCGAACCCGGACATTTTCGTAAAAGTCCGGGTTCGGGTTCGGTGTTCGTCGCTTTCTTCGCGCTTTTGTGACGCTTTCTTGGCGCTTTTTGAAAGGCTGCAAAGCAGCCAATCAACAAGCGTCATACTACTTGCCCCAAGAGGCCATCACAGCCATGCCTACTATTGGCATGGCTGTGATTGGCCAGAGCACCATGTGACCCAGCCTCTATTTAAGCTGGAGTCACATAGCGCCGCCCGTCACTCTGCTCTGATTAGCGTAGGGAGAGGTTGCGGCTGCGACAGTAGGGCGAGATTAGGCAGATTAACTCCTCCAAAGGACTTGATTAACTGATGGATCTGCAGCTGTGGATCATTGAGCTGCTGATCCTCAATTGCTCACTGTTTTTAGGCTGCACAGACCGTTTGTCAGTCTCATTTTTCTGGGGTGATCGGCGGCCATTTTGTGTCTTGTGGTGCGCCAGCACAAGCTGCGACCAAGTGCATTTAACCCTCAATGGTGTGGTTGTTTTTTGGCTAAAGCCTACATCAGGGTGAAGCTGTCACACCAAGTGCATTTAACCAGCAATAGTCTGTTCATTTTTTGGCCATATACAAAATCAGGGGCAAGCTGCGCCTGTCACCAAGTGCATTTAACCCTCAATGGTGTGGTTGTTTTTTGGCTAAAGCCTACATCAGGGTGAAGCTGTCACACCAAGTGCATTTAACCAGCAATAGTCTGTTCATTTTTTGGCCATATACAAAATCAGGGGCAAGCTGCGCCTGTCACCAAGTGCATTTAACCCTCAATGGTGTGGTTGTTTTTTGGCTAAAGCCTACATCAGGGTGAAGCTGTCACACCAAGTGCATTTAACCAGCAATAGTCTGTTCATTTTTTGGCCATATCCCAGTCTAATTCTGTCACTAAATCCATACCGGTCACCCAGCGCCTAAATACTAGGCCTCAAATTTATATCCAGCTAAATCTGTCCCTAGTGCTGTAGCTGGGCGAGTTATTTAGTGTCCGTTCAAGCACATTTCTTGTTCTGGGTTGAAATACAATTCCCAATTTAGCAATTTCATAATTTAGTGGTTCCTGCTATATCAGAGCTATTTGAAATCTATCCCAAAAAGGGTATATAATATTCAAGGTGCACATAGGGTCATTCAGAGTAACTTCACACACACACGCTTCTGTGAATTTCCAAGTCTAATTCTGTCACTAAATCCATACCGGTGACCCAGCGCCTAAATACTAGGCCTCAAATTTAAATCCCTCTAAATCTCTCGTTACCGTTGTCCTGTTGTAGCTGGGAAAGTTATTTAGTGCCCGTCAAAGCACATTTCTTGTTCTGGGTTGAAATACAATTCCCAATTTAGCAATTTCATAATTTAGTGGTTTCTGCTATATCAGAGCTATTTGAAATCTATCCCAAAAAGGGTATATAATATTGAAGGTGCACATAGGGTCATTCAGAATAACTTCACACACACCCGCTACTGTGTATTTCCAAGTCTAATTCTGTCACTAAATCCATACCGGTGACCCAGCGCCTAAATACTAGGCCTCAAATTTAATTCCCTCTAAATCTCTCGTTACCCACCGCTGTACTGTTGTTGCTGGGCAAGATATTTAGTGTCCGTCAAAGCACATTTTTTGTTCTGGGTTGAAGTACAATTCCCAATTTAGCAATTTCATAATTTAGTGGTTTCTGCTATATCAGAGCTATTTGAAATCTATCCCAAAAAGGGTATATAATATTGAAGGTGCACATTGGGTCATTCAGAATAACTTCACACACACACGCTTCTGTGCATTTCCAAGTCTAATTCTGTCACTAAACCCATACCTGTCACCCAGCGCCTAAATACTAGGCCTCAAATTTAAATCCCTCTAAATCTCTCGTTACCGTTGTCCTGTTGTAGCTGGGAAAGTTATTTAGTGCCCGTCAAAGCACATTTTTTGTTCTGGGTTGAAGTACAATTCCCAATTTAGCAATTTCATAATTTAGTGGTTCCTGCTGTATCAGAGCTATTTGAAATCTATCCCAAAAAGGGTATATAATATTGAAGGTGCACATAGGGTCATTCAGAGTAACTTCACACACACCGCTTCTGTGTATTTCCAAGTCTAATTCTGTCACTAAATCCATACCGGTGACCCAGCGCCTAAATACTAGGCCTCAAATTTAATTCCCTCTAAATCTCTCGTTACCCACCGGTGTACTGTTGTTGCTGGGCAAGATATTTAGTGTCCGTCAAAGCACATTTTTTGTTCTGGGTTGAAGTACAATTCCCAATTTAGCAATTTCATAATTTAGTGGTTTCTGCTATATCAGAGCTATTTGAAATCTATCCCAAAAAGGGTATATAATATTGAAGGTGCACATAGGGTCATTCAGAATAACTTCACACACACGCTTCTGTGCATTTCCAAGTCTAATTCTGTCACTAAATCCATACCGGTGACCCAGCGCCTAAATACTAGGCCTCAAATTTATATCCAGCTAAATCTGTCCCTAGTGCTGTAGCTGGGCGAGTTATTTAGTGTCCGTTCAAGCACATTTCTTGTTCTGGGTTGAAATACAATTCCCAATTTAGCAATTTCATAATTTAGTGGTTCCTGCTATATCAGAGCTCTTTGAAATCTATCCCAAAAAGGGTATATAATATTGAAGGTGCACATTGGGTCATTCAGAGTAACTTCACACACACCCGCTACTGTGTATTTCCAAGTCTAATTCTGTCACTAAACCCATACCTGTCACCCAGCGCCTAAATACTAGGCCTCAAATTTAAATCCCTCTAAATCTCTCGTTACCCACCGGTGTACTGTTGTTGCTGGGCAAGATATTTAGTGTCCGTCAAAGCACATTTTTTGTTCTGGGTTGAAGTACAATTCCCAATTTAGCAATTTCATAATTTAGTGGTTTCTGCTATATCAGAGCTATTTGAAATCTATCCCTAAAAGGGTATATAATATTGAAGGTGCACATAGGGTCATTCAGAATAACTTCACACACACCCGCTACTGTGTATTTCCAAGTCTAATTCTGTCACTAAATCCATACCGGTGACCCAGCGCCTAAATACTAGGCCTCAAATTTAATTCCCTCTAAATCTCTCGTTACCCACCGTTGTACTGTTGTTGCTGGGCAAGATATTTAGTGTCCGTCAAAGCACATTTTTTGTTCTGGGTTGAAGTACAATTCCCAATTTAGCAATTTCATAATTTAGTGGTTTCTGCTATATCAGAGCTATTTGAAATCTATCCCTAAAAGGGTATATAATATTCAAGGTGCACATTGGGTCATTCAGAATAACTTCACACACACACGCTTCTGTGCATTTCCAAGTCTAATTCTGTCACTAAATCCATACCGGTCACCCAGCGCCTAAATACTAGGCCTCAAATTTATATCCCGCTGAATTTGAATACAATACATTGGGCCAAATAATATATTTGTTGTTGTGGTGAACCATAACAATGAGAAAAACATCTAGTAAGGGACGCGGACGTGGACATGGTCGTGGTGGTGTTAGTGGACCCTCTGGTGCTGGGAGAGGACGTGGCCGTTCTGCCACATCCACACGTCCTAGTGTACCAACTACTTCAGGTCCCAGTAGCCGCCAGAATTTACAGCGATATATGGTGGGGCCCAATGCCGTTCTAAGGATGGTAAGGCCTGAGCAGGTACAGGCATTAGTCAATTGGGTGGCCGACAGTGGATCCAGCACGTTCACATTATCTCCCACCCAGTCTTCTGCAGAAAGCGCACAGATGGCGCCTGAAAACCAACCCCATCAGTCTGTCACATCACCCCCATGCATACCAGGGAAACTGTCTCAGCCTCAAGTTATGCAGCAGTCTCTTATGCTGTTTGAAGACTCCGCTGGCAGGGTTTCCCAAGGGCATCCACCTAGCCCTTCCCCAGCGGTGAAAGACATAGAATGCACTGACGCACAACCACTTATGTTTCCTGATGATGAGGACATGGGAATACCACCTCAGCATGTCTCTGATGATGACGAAACACAGGTGCCAACTGCTGCGTCTTTCTGCAGTGTGCAGACTGAACAGGAGGTCAGGGATCAAGACTGGGTGGAAGACGATGCAGGGGACGATGAGGTCCTAGACCCCACATGGAATGAAGGTCGTGCCACTGACTTTCACAGTTCGGAGGAAGAGGCAGTGGTGAGACCGAGCCAACAGCGTAGCAAAAGAGGGAGCAGTGGGCAAAAGCAGAACACCCGCCGCCAAGAGACTCCGCCTGCTACTGACCGCCGCCATCTGGGACCGAGCACCCCAAAGGCAGCTTCAAGGAGTTCCCTGGCATGGCACTTCTTCAAACAATGTGCTGACGACAAGACCCGAGTGGTTTGCACGCTGTGCCATCAGAGCCTGAAGCGAGGCATTAACGTTCTGAACCTGAGCACAACCTGCATGACCAGGCACCTGCATGCAAAGCATGAACTGCAGTGGAGTAAACACCTTAAAACCAAGGAAGTCACTCAGGCTCCCCCTGCTACCTCTTCTGCTGCTGCCGCCTCGGCCTATTCTGCTGCTGCCGCCTCGGCCTCTTCCTCCGCCTCTGGAGGAACGTTGGCACCTGCCGCCCAGCAAACAGGGGATGTACCACCAACACCACCACCACCACCTCCGTCACCAAGCGTCTCAACCATGTCACACGCCAGCGTTCAGCTCTCCATCTCACAAACATTTGATAGAAAGCGTAAATTCCCACCTAGCCACCCTCGATCCCTGGCCCTGAATGCCAGCATTTCTAAACTACTGGCCTATGAAATGCTGTCATTTAGGCTGGTGGACACAGACAGCTTCAAACAGCTCATGTCGCTTGCTGTCCCACAGTATGTTGTTCCCAGCCGGCACTACTTCTCCAAGAGAGCCGTGCCTTCCCTGCACAACCAAGTATCCGATAAAATCAAGTGTGCACTGCGCAACGCCATCTGTAGCAAGGTCCACCTAACCACAGATACGTGGACCAGTAAGCACGGCCAGGGACGCTATATCTCCCTAACTGCACACTGGGTAAATGTAGTGGCAGCTGGGCCCCAGGCGGAGAGCTGTTTGGCGCACGTCCTTCCGCCGCCAAGGATCGCAGGGCAACATTCTTTGCCTCCTGTTGCCACCTCCTCCTTCTCGGCTTCCTCCTCCTCTTCTTCCACCTGCTCATCCAGTCAGCCACACACCTTCACCACCAACTTCAGCACAGCCCGGGGTAAACGTCAGCAGGCCATTCTGAAACTCATATGTTTGGGGGACAGGCCCCACACCGCACAGGAGTTGTGGCGGGGTATAGAACAACAGACCGACGAGTGGTTGCTGCCGGTGAGCCTCAAGCCCGGCCTGGTGGTGTGTGATAATGGGCGAAATCTCGTTGCAGCTCTGGGACTAGCCAATTTGACGCACATCCCTTGCTTGGCGCATGTGCTGAATTTGGTGGTGCAGAAGTTCATTCACAACTACCCCGACATGTCAGAGCTGCTGCATAAAGTGCGGGCCGTCTGTTCGCGCTTCCGGCGTTCACATCCTGCTGCTGCTCGCCTGTCTGCGCTACAGCGTAACTTCGGCCTTCCCGCTCACCGCCTCATATGCGACGTGCCCACCAGGTGGAACTCCACCTTGCACATGCTGGACAGACTGTGCGAGCAGCAGCAGGCCATAGTGGAGTTTCAGCTGCAGCACGCACGGGTCAGTCGCACTACAGAACAGCACCACTTCACCACCAATGACTGGGCCTCCATGCGAGACCTGTGTGCCCTGTTGCGCTGTTTCGAGTACTCCACCAACATGGCCAGTGGCGATGACACCGTTATCAGCGTTACAATACCACTTCTATGTCTCCTTGAGAAAACACTTAGGGCGATGATGGAACAGGAGGTGGCCCAGGAGGAGGAGGAGGAGGATGAGGAAGAGGGGTCATTTTTAGCACTTTCAGGCCAGTCTCTTCGAAGTGACTCAGAGGGAGGTTTTTTGCAACAGCAGAGGCCAGGTACAAATGTGGCCAGCCAGGGCCCACTACTGGAGGACGAGGAGGACGAGGATGAGGAGGAGGTGGAGGAGGATGAGGATGAAGCATGGTCACAGCGGGGTGGCACCCAACGCAGCTCGGGTCCATCACTGGTGCGTGGCTGGGGGGAAAGGCAGGACGATGACGATACGCCTCCCACAGAGGACAGCTTGTCCTTACCCCTGGGCAGCCTGGCACACATGAGCGACTACATGCTGCAGTGCCTGCGCAACGACAGCAGAGTTGCCCACATTTTAACCTGTGCGGACTACTGGGTTGCCACCCTGCTGGATCCACGCTACAAAGACAATGTGCCCACCTTACTTCCTGCACTGGAGCGTGATAGGAAGATGCGCGAGTACAAGCGCACGTTGGTAGACGCGCTACTGAGAGCATTCCCAAATGTCACAGGGGAACAAGTGGAAGCCCAAGGCCAAGGCAGAGGAGGAGCAAGAGGTCGCCAAGGCAGCTGTGTCACGGCCAGCTCCTCTGAGGGCAGGGTTAGCATGGCAGAGATGTGGAAAACTTTTGTCAACACGCCACAGCTAACTGCACCACCACCTGATACGCAACGTGTTAGCAGGAGGCAACATTTTACTAACATGGTGGAACAGTACGTGTGCACACCCCTCCACGTACTGACTGATGGTTCGGCCCCATTCAACTTCTGGGTCTCTAAATTGTCCACGTGGCCAGAGCTAGCCTTTTATGCCTTGGAGGTGCTGGCCTGCCCGGCAGCCAGCGTTTTGTCTGAACGTGTATTCAGCACGGCAGGGGGCGTCATTACAGACAAACGCAGCCGCCTGTCTACAGCCAATGTGGACAAGCTGACGTTCATAAAAATGAACCAGGCATGGATCCCACAGGACCTGTCCGTCCCTTGTCCAGATTAGACATTAACTACCTCCCCATAACCATATATTATTGGACTCCAGGGCACTTCCTCATTCAATCCTATTTTTATTTTCATTTTACCATTATATTGCGATGCTACCCAAAGTTGAATGAACCTCTCCTCTGCCTGTGTGCTAGGCCTAAATATATGCCAATGGACTGTTGCAGTGGTGGCTGACATGAAGCCTGATTCTCTGCTATGACATGCAGACTAATTCTCTGCTGACATGAAGCCAGATTGTCTGTTACGGGACCTCTCTCCTCTGCCTGGGTGCTGGGCCTAAATTTATGACAATGGACTGTTGCAGTGGTGGCTGACGTGAAGCCTGATTCTCTGCTATGACATGCAGACTGATTCTCTGCTGTCATGAAGCCAGATTGTCTGTTACGGGACCTTTCTCCTCTACCTGGGTTCTGGGCCTAAATTTATGAAAATTGACTCTTACAGTGGTGGGTGACGTGAAGCCTGATTCTCTGCTATGATATGAAGACTGATTCTCTGCTGACATGAAGCCAGATTGTCTGTTACGGGACCTTTCTCCTCTGCCTGGGTTCTGGGCCTAAATTTATGAAAATTGACTCTTACAGTGGTGGGTGACGTGAAGCCTGATTCTCTGCTATGATATGAAGACTGATTCTCTGCTGACATGAAGCCAGATTGTCTGTTACGGGACCTTTCTCCTCTGCCTGGGTTCTGGGCCTAAATTTATGAAAATTGACTCTTACAGTGGTGGGTGACGTGAAGCCTGATTCTCTGCTATGATATGAAGACTGATTCTCTGCTGACATGAAGCCAGATTGTCTGTTACGGGACCTTTCTCCTCTGCCTGGGTTCTGGGCCTAAATTTATGAAAATTGACTCTTACAGTGGTGGGTGACGTGAAGCCTGATTCTCTGCTATGATATGAAGACTGATTCTCTGCTGACATGAAGCCAGATTGTCTGTTACGGGACCTTTCTCCTCTGCCTGGGTTCTGGGCCTAAATTTATGAAAATTGACTCTTACAGTGGTGGGTGACGTGAAGCCTGATTCTCTGCTATGATATGAAGACTGATTCTCTGCTGACATGAAGCCAGATTGTCTGTTACGGGACCTTTCTCCTCTGCCTGGGTTCTGGGCCTAAATTTATGAAAATTGACTCTTACAGTGGTGGGTGACGTGAAGCCTGATTCTCTGCTATGATATGAAGACTGATTCTCTGCTGACATGAAGCCAGATTGTCTGTTACGGGACCTCTCTCCTCTGCCTGGGTGCTGGGCCTAAATATATGCCAATGGACTGTTGCAGTGGTGGCTGACGTGAAGCCTCATTCTCTGCTATGACATGCAGACTAATTCTCTGCTGACATGAAGACAGATTCTCTGTTACGGGACCTCTCTCCTCTGCCTGGGTGCCGGGGCCTAAATATCTGAGAATGGACTGTTCCAGTGGTGGCTGACGTGAAGCCTCATTCTCTGCTATGACATGCAGACTAATTCTCTGCTGACATGAAGACAGATTCTCTGTTACGGGACCTCCCTCCTCTGCCTGGGTGCTGGGCCTAAATATATGCCAATGGACTGTTGCAGTGGTGGCTGACGTGAAGCCTCATTCTCTGCTATGACATGCAGACTAATTCTCTGCTGACATGAAGACAGATTCTCTGTTACGGGACCTCCCTCCTCTGCCTGGGTGCTGGGCCTAAATATATGCCAATGGACTGTTGCAGTGGTGGCTGACGTGAAGCCTCATTCTCTGCTATGACATGCAGACTGATTCTCTGCTGACATGAAGCCAGATTCTCTGTTACGGGACCTCTCTCCTCTGCCTGTGTGTGTGCTGGGCCTAAATATATGCCAATGGACTGTTGCAGTGGTGGCTGACGTGAAGCCTCATTCTCTGCTATGACATGCAGACTGATTCTCTGCTGACATGAAGCCAGATTCTCTGTTACGGGACCTCTCTCCTCTGCCTGTGTGTGTGCTGGGCCTAAATATATGCCAATGGACTGTTGCAGTGGTGGCTGACGTGAAGCCTCATTCTCTGCTATGACATGCAGACTAATTCTCTGCTGACATGAAGACAGATTCTCTGTTACGGGACCTCCCTCCTCTGCCTGGGTGCTGGGCCTAAATATATGCCAATGGACTGTTGCAGTGGTGGCTGACGTGAAGCCTCATTCTCTGCTATGACATGCAGACTGATTCTCTGCTGACATGAAGCCAGATTCTCTGTTACGGGACCTCTCTCCTCTGCCTGTGTGTGTGCTGGGCCTAAATATATGCCAATGGACTGTTGCAGTGGTGGCTGACGTGAAGCCTCATTCTCTGCTATGACATGCAGACTGATTCTCTGCTGACATGAAGCCAGATTCTCTGTTACGGGACCTCTCTCCTCTGCCTGTGTGTGTGCTGGGCCTAAATATATGCCAATGGACTGTTGCAGTGGTGGCTGACGTGAAGCCTCATTCTCTGCTATGACATGCAGACTAATTCTCTGCTGACATGAAGACAGATTCTCTGTTACGGGACCTCCCTCCTCTGCCTGGGTGCTGGGCCTAAATATATGCCAATGGACTGTTGCAGTGGTGGCTGACGTGAAGCCTCATTCTCTGCTATGACATGCAGACTAATTCTCTGCTGACATGAAGACAGATTCTCTGTTACGGGACCTCTCTCCTCTGCCTGGGTGCCGGGGCCTAAATATCTGAGAATGGACTGTTCCAGTGGTGGGTGACGGGAAGCCAGATTCTCTGCTATGGAACCTCTCTCCAATTGATTTTGGTTAATTTTTATTTATTTAATTTTTATTTTAATTCATTTCCCTATCCACATTTGTTTGCAGGGGATTTACCTACATGTTGCTGCCTTTTGCAGCCCTCTAGCTCTTTCCTGGGCTGTTTTACAGCCTTTTTAGTGCCGAAAAGTTCGGGTCCCCATTGACTTCAATGGGGTTCGGGTTCGGGACGAAGTTCGGATCGGGTTCGGATCCCGAACCCGAACATTTCCGGGATGTTCGGCCGAACTTCTCGAACCCGAACATCCAGGTGTTCGCTCAACTCTAGGTACCGCCAGTCGGTACCCCAGTGACATCCCTTGCAACTTGTGTGGGTGGTTTCAGCCACAGAACCCCCCCCACACCTAGTCAGACCCAGATGTCAGCCGGGGGACAGCGGAGCCAGGTGAAGGGCCCCATGTCTGCTGATCCCCTCAGTCCACCACAGGTCGACCTTGGGTCTGACAATGCAGGTGATGAAGAGGAGGGTGACCAAGAATGGGTGCCACCTCCCTGTGAGGGCAATTACCCCTGCGTCTATGATTATGGGTTCCGAATTCAAATAGTGTAATATGCACAGAGAAGGCTGATACACGCAATGGTTGTAATCAGTAATCTGCTTTATTGTAACATTAGCAGATAATCTTATACCATAATTATTTGTAGATGCCCAACAGCCTTAGAACAGCAGAAACTAGCATTTATACAAATAGTACAGGGGGGGAGGTTGTCAGCTGAATTCGCCCCCCCAGCATGCCTGCAAAGAGCTGACACTTGTCTAACATTTTAATAACCTCTAATTGAACTCTGGTTCAGATAGATATAGGATATACAAGATGGAGTTCTATCTCTCACAATTCCCCCATTTTGGGAAATCTGTGAACTGTTACCGCCAAAAGGTACTTCAGTACAAGCAAATCCTATTCTGTCCTAAGGATTCCCTTCAGGGGGAACAGTACCACAGATACTCTCAATAATATCGATATTGTTTCCCCTTCTTACAAACTTTATTAATAAACATATCTATGTCGGAATGGGGTATTATAAAGGCTGCAGGAGTAAGCCGGGCGATTGTACATAAACCAGTGACATTTCTGAGCAACCATTAGTAAGCCTTATGTCCACAGACCAGGAATATATCTTCTGGGATTGCAACCACCGTACTATTAAGCAACTGAGTTATCAACTTGGCCAGTCGGATACCTGACCCTCTGAGGAGTTAGAGGTTATTCCAGCAATTAAATCAACTAAGGTACTGGTGTTGCAGGCCAGATTCTTACCCTTTACAGGATCGATACCAACACACTGCACCAGGCTGTGTGAATTAGAGTAATTTTAGCCGAATTTGTCATGAGGACTAAAAGACATACCTTTCGACTGTATTTTTAAACAATAACAGTGTGTCCAACTTGGAAAGCATAACACATTGCACCACATGTTCTCGTTCCAGGGGGTAGAGCTATAATCAGCTGGTGGGCCTGATCTATTTACCATGAGCCAGGGGGGCTCAGCCCATCTTGCCACGGGTAAGGGTGCTTCCCTGTCTCTAGTTTTAGACTTAACCTGCTTCATGCCTGGGAAAAAGATAGTAGAGTTCAGTCAATTCAGAAAAACTGAGGGGCAGATCCAACAGTCTATCAGTCCTTCAAACAACACCTGATGGTGCCGTATCAAAACATTGTCCCATTCATCATTCAGTGGACAAAACACTGCTGACACGCTCAGGGTCAGAGCCACTGTCAGCAGAAGGACCTTCTTCCTGTGGTTCCAAGAGCCCCAGAGATGATTAGGGAGGAGTTTGCAAAATACTACTCTTTGCTTTACGAGTCTGATATCACACCTAGGCAGGAAGATACGGACCGATATCTTCAACAACTAGGACTCCCCCAGTTGGAGTTACAGGATAGAGAAATGCTGGATCACCCTATTGATTTGGAGGAGCTACGGTCGATACTTCCATCATTTAAATATAACTCATCCCCTGGTCCTGACGGTCTGCCTTTGAACTCTATAGGTATCACGCAAAATCGCTCCTTCCAATCTTTTTGCGGGTCCTGAATGAATCCTGTGTATCTGGTTCTTTGCCTCCATCATTTAAGGAGGCAGTGATTACCTTGGTGCTGAAAAGGATAAAGATGGATGTGATATGGGGTCATATAGACCCATATCACTCCTAAATACAGATTTTCAAGATTTTTGCCAAAGTATTGGCCAACCGTCTGAAAAGGGTCATAGCCTCTTTGGTTCATATTAACCAGACGGGATTCATTCCGGGCCGACAAATACAGATGAGTCTCTATAGGGTGTATTTGAACCTCTCAGTGGGGGGTAGTATAGACCACTCCGTCCTGTCTTTAGATGCCGCAAAGGCGTTTGACAGGACGGAGTGGCCTTTTTTGTGGGCCCCCATGTCTCATTTTGGAATAGGGACTATTTCTAGAGATGACTCAAATGCTATACGAACAGCCGTTAACGCGTATAAACATCAACAGTATTTGCTCGGCCCCCATTATGATGTATTGTGGGATGAGACAGGGTTGTCCTCTCTCTCCCCTTCTTTTTGCCCTCTTCATTGAACCATTGGCCTGTCAGATCTGTTTAGATAACAGCATAGACAGCTTTGGGGTGGCAGGAGTGAGCGATAAAATAAGCCTCTATGCTGATGATGTCATTTTATTTTTGGACCGGGGATGGAAGGCCCTCCCCCATGTGATGGCAGTAATAGAGGACTTTGGTAAATGTAACGGACCGTTTCAGCAGACAAGGGGTTAAAATCCGTTTAGGCGATAGGCCCCTTTCCGAGAGACAGGCACAGCTACTGCAGAACACCAACCTCCCGAACTGGATACAAAATAGCACTCCAAACTGGAACCTCGCAAGTAGCTGTCAGCAGACGAACAGGAAAAGCATTAAGTCAGCTTACACTCCTGGCAATCAGTCTCCAACAGCATACAGGGAATCCCCCCAATAACGAGACAAGGCTCCGTCTTGAGGGTCAAACAGTGGTCTGAAGTGCTGGCACACCCAGCCTGGTTTTTATTACAGTTTGTTGCAGATACAACATATCCCCACAATGCATCATGGTTTCCTCCCCTCTGTCCCGGAGACGACCGAAGACAATCCAATTATGTCTCAGGACAAAGGGGAGATCACCAATACACATGTGGAGACAACAGGACAGGAATCACCACCCAAACACACAATGGCACACCCCCACAGCAAACACAGACATTTAACATATCCCCAGATAGCTCAAGTCTGAGTGCATATCATTAGGTGAATGGCACTCAGAATACACGAATACAATAATATTAGCTATCTGGGTGCCCTCACATAACATACAATTTAACCGAACGCATAATAACATAAAATACAATTCTACAGACAGATTTAAGCTGTGCGGCCGGTCTGTCTTCTCCTTTAAAGTTACTATGGGCCATAATCCTGAGGCAAGAGGCTTTCAAACAGCCCCCTCCAAAACCCAGTGGCGAGGTTGGTTTCGCCACACATCTCCCCCCCCCAGGGAAGACTAACCAGATACCTGACCTCACGCCGGTCGGTACCTGAGTTAGTCTGGCAGCCCACCCACAACCAAATACTGGACCTGTTGAATTTAGTAGCCTGTCTCTGTCCCGTGAATCCACCAAGATTATATTTGTAGTTGGTACTCCCGGTCTCTGAGTTGCTCCCTGGCTTGGAGTGGAGGTTGCTTTGTGGGCAGGGATCAGCGGTACTCTGCCCTGGTACCAGCGCTACCATGGAAGAAGCCTGGTTGGAGTCTGGTTGTTGGAGGGAGAAACCGACTGTCTCCCCTTTGGCTAAACTGCCCTGTTGCTGGGGGACAGGAACAACTGTCCCTACCCCCTGTGCTGTAAGTGCAGAGACCACGGTCCCATCTGCACAGTTGTGGGGCTTACTGTCTCTCCCTGGTGCGTTAAGCTGCCGCTGGGGAGAGGGGGTAACGAGCTCCTCTCCCATACATACTTCCAGCCGCTGGGGAGGGCGACCGACCGCCTTCGCTCCCAATACAATGTCCTGCTGCTGGGGAAAGGAGACTGGGCTCTCTATTCCCTGTAGGACACTCTGCCGCTGGGGGACAGGACCGACTGTCTCTGCCCCCTGTAACTCCGTCTGCCGCTGGGGAATGGAGACTCGGCTCCCAATTCCCAAAAAATCATGCTGCTGCTGGGGGGCAGGAACAACTACCTCTGCCCCCTGTAACTCAGCCTGCCGCTGGGGAGGGAGGCCGATGCTCTCCCCTCCCTGCACTTCACACTGCCTTCCCGGCATATCACTCTGCTGCTGGGGGGCAGGAACAACTACCTCTGCCCCCTGTAACTCAGCCTGCCGCTGGGGAGGGAGGCCGCTGCTCTCCCCTCCCTGCACTTCACACTGCCGCTGGGGAATGGAGACTAGGCTCCCAATTCCCAAAAAATCATGCTGCTGCTGGGGGGCAGGAACAACTACCTCTGCCCCCTGTAACTCAGCCTGCCGCTGGGGAGGGAGGCCGTTGCTCTCCTCTCCCTGCATTTCACACTGCCTTCCCGGCATATCACTCTGCTGCTGGGGGGCAGGAACAACTACCTCTGCCCCCTGTAACTCAGCCTGCCGCTGGGGAGGGAGGCCGCTGCTCTCCTCTCCCTGCACTTCACACTGCCGCTGGGGAATGGAGACTGGGCTCCTACTGTCCCGCAACCGTAACTTCCGATGGAGGTCCACCCAACGTGGCAGCTGACCGTCACCTTCTGCCCGGTATAGTAGGGTCGTAGACACTAGATTCCTCACGAACTTCACGTATTTCTCACCTGGATTGGGTCCGAAGAAGTTCAGCCGCAACCACATCATACGGTCAAATTCCTCCACAGAGTATCTGTACTCCACTGCTGGTTCCATCCTGGTGCTTTTAGGGTCACTGTACTGAGACATGCGTTGCCCTTAAATTGTAGAATCCACAGAAATGGTGTCTCCTGTAGCTGTCCTTCTGGCTGTAGGAACGATCCCGCTGCTTGCCACCAATGTAACGGCACCGTTTCAGCAGACAAGGGGTTAAAATCCGTTTAGGCGATAGGCCCCTTTCCGAGAGACAGGCACAGCTACTGCAGAACACCAACCTCCCGAACTGGATACAAAATAGCACTCCAAACTGGAACCTCGCAAGTAGCTGTCAGCAGACGAACAGGAAAAGCGTATCCGTCAGCTTACACTCCTGGCAATCAGTCTCCAACAGCATACAGGGAATCCCCCCAATAACGAGACAAGGCTCCGTCTTGAGGGTCAAGCAGTGCTCTGAAGTGCTGGCACACCCAGCCTGGTTTTTATTACAGTTTGTTGCAGATACAACATATCCCCACAATGCATCATGGTTTCCTCCCCTCTGTCCCGGAGACGACCGAAGACAATCCAATTATGTCTCAGGACAAAGGGGAGATCACCAATACACATGTGGAGACAACAGGACAGGAATCACCACCCAAACACACAATGGCACACCCCCACAGCAAACACAGACATTTAACATATCCCCAGATAGCTCAAGTCTGAGTGCATATCATTAGGTGAATGGCACTCAGAATACACGAATACAATAATATTAGCTATCTGGGTGCCCTCACATAACATACAATTTAACCGAACGCATAATAACATAAAATACAATTCTACAGACAGATTTAAGCTGTGTGGCCGGTCTGTCTTCTCCTTTAAAGTTACTATGGGCCATAATCCTGAGGCAAGAGGCTTTCAAACAGCCCCCTCCAAAACCCAGTGGCGAGGTTGGTTTCGCCACAGTAAATTTTCGGGCTATTTGATTAACTGGTCCAAGTCATCGCTCCTCCCGCTTAACCGCAAGGCCGTAGATGAGGGGAGTGGAGTAAGGGTTCTTGCCCCGAATTAAACCCTGGACTATTTGGGGATTAAGATTGGTGTTCCTATAAAGGGGTATTATGAGCTTAAGTTAGCCCCGATCCTGAATAAAGTAAAGTCTAAAATATGTGTTTGGCAGAAATTGATACTGGCACAGACGGATCGAATAGCGTTGGTCAAGATGATTATTCTCCCTATTGTGATGTACCCGATGTGTGCTTCCCCAGTTTGGATCGATGATATCTTCTTTTATAGACTGGAGACGCTGATTAACGATCCAATATGGGGAAGGAAGAGGGTCAGGATAAAGCAAAGATATTTACGGCTGTCGGAATCAGAGGGCGGGCTTTCATTTCCTTTCTTTCAGGGATATTATTATGTGCACAGATTCAGCGATGTTGTAGTTACACAGATAGTTGGTTTATCACGATATTTGTCGCAGGTCTTGGAGAAACCAATAGAGAATATTTTTACATGTTTGGAGTCCGGTTATTTGGCGGGGATGAAGACTCTGTCGATTCCCTGGACCCTACAGATGGTTTGGGATCAGCTCAAGAGGATTTTGAAAGTTTCTTCCCCTTTTGCTTTCTCCCCTTTGTGGGGGAATAGGAATTTGACGGAATTCTAGAAAATCACAGATTTGGATTACTGCTTATGTAGGGGGGTTGTTAATGTGTGTCATTTATTTGTATGTGGACATTTGAAATCCTTTTCGGATTATAATCTTAGTGATAGTACATTTTTACATGTGATTATGTATTCACGAGTAAAACACGCGTATGAGGCTTCTAGGGATAAAGGGAATATTTGTCCACGGGAGAATGTATTTTTTGATTTTTGTTATGCCCAGACAGAGGAGAGGGTTAAGATAGCCAGTTTATATAGCAAACTTCGAACAGCATTAGCAACTATAACTCTATGTAAAAGCCCAAGTAAATGGAGCAAGAACTTCATTGCCCACCATTACAATGGTCCAGTATATATAGGAATGTAAGAAAGGCTACATTATCCAAAGCCCATAGATTAATCCAATTTAAGATTCTCCACCGGTTGTACTATACGCCAAAAACCCAAGCAAGATTTTCCCAGAATAAAGGTAGAGTCTGCTGCTGCCCGAAATGTGGGTATGTGAAGGCGGATTTCAGGCATTTACTCTGGGAATGTAGAAAAATAAAAAGGTATTGGGAACAAGTCTTTCTAGCCCTACAAAAGGAGGCCGCTTCTAGGTATAGCCCTGGGATGGCGACAGTGTTGCTTGGAGATTATGCTCCTGACACAGAAGTTTCGACCCGGGTTAAACAGATCTGGATGAGGGGTCTGATGGTGGCAAAAGTTATTTTAGTTAGATATTGGGGCTCTGTCGCCCCACCCTCGTTAAATGAATGGAGTCTTTACCTCCAACAAATCAAAGTCTATGAGGAGATGGAAAGGAAACGGAGAGCGGCAAGTATGATGAATTATATATAGTTAATTGTGAAACCGTGTCAGTTCCAATTAGAGTTGAAGTGACGACAGCCAATAGGGGGGGAAGGGGTGGGTGGATATAGCACTACTGTATGTAATTATTGTGAATTTACAGCTCTATTGTTAATTCCTGCAAGACTTTGTTATATGCTGCAGGATATCTGACTGCGGATGTATAGTGTATATCTTGTTTTGGAAGTTTTTCTTATATATTTGCTGTTTTGTATCATGAAGAAAATCAAATAAATATATTTAAGGACCTTCTTCCTGTGGTTCCAAGACTTTCTTGCAGTGAGAAGCGTGTATCCAGTTGGGTTTCCTTCAACCTTTACAATGGTGTGGGTGGTCAACAGTACTTTAAATGGACCATCGAATCTTGGAACTAGTCCTTTTCTCACATGCCTTTTTATCACCACCCAGTCCCCAGGCTGCAAGTTGTGAGTTCCTTCTACTGAGTCAGGATCTGGAAGTGAAGCAAACACCTGTTTATGGTGCATTCTAGCCTTTTTGTGAGGGCCCGTATGTAACTGGTCAGATTGTCATTATTCATCTGCAGCTGCTGGGGAAAGTACAAGCCTCACCTGGGGGCACTTCCAAACAGGATCTCAAATGGGGACAACCCTGTCCTCTTGTTTAGGATAGTCCTTACTGAATACAGGGCAGAGGCAAGCACTCTGTCCAGGGCCTCTGGATCTCTCCACATGGCCTTTTATCCATTCAAGCGCTCAACTCGGAAAGCTTGGATCACCCCTAATGCTTGCATAACTTCCCTCATTACTTCAACTGCGAAATGAGAACCTCTATCTGACTCAATAAGTTTGGGAACACCATACCTGCATATCAGTTCACTGACCAGTTTCTTTGGCTATTGGGAAGGCTTCCATCCAACCTGAAAAGAGATCAACACACACGAGAACCAATTCATACACTCCTACCTTTGGTAGTTGTATATAGTTTATCTGCAGTCTCTGAAACGGGTAAAGTGGCCTGGGGGTGTGCTTGCTTGGAGTCTGCACCACTTGACTGGGGTTATTCAGTGCAGAGAAAACCCTGGTGCAATCCACCCTGTATTAACCACACTTACCATGGCACTTTTCGATAGGTGAGTGGGCCCGTGGGCCTCCTGTGCCATCATAGGATAGAGGGCTCTGGGTAGGCATATTTTTCCTGACACTTCCCAGAGTCCCTGCCCATTCGGCACTGCTACTCTGAGTCCAGGAGGTCTTTTCTCCTTCATCTGCCTATGCAGACAGTTTAATCAACACATCTTCAGACATTTAGTGAGGCCCCAGGACGCCGACAGGGATTACCTCGGGTTTCCAAGGCTTCACTGCTGCCTCTTTTGCAGCCCCATCTGCCCTGTTGTTGCCCCTAGCCTCACAGGTTTGTTGTCTGGTATGTGCCTTAACCTTGACAATGGCAACTTCCTCTGTAAGCAGTAGTGAGTTCATTAGTTCAAACACTGAGTCTTTGAGTTTAATGGGCTGACCTGCAGAGGTTAGAAAGTCTCTAGCCTGCCATATGGGTCCATAGTCATGTGCAATACCAAAACCATACCTAGAATCTGTATAGATGTTCACCTTCTTCCCCTGAGCCAATTTACACGCCTAAGTGAGTGCCTTTAGCTCTGCCTCCTGCGCAGAGATGTGCGGAGGTAGTGGTTCAGCAATGGCTACCTCATGCTGTGTGACCACTGCATATCCAGTGTGGAACTGGCCATCCTCTCCCATATTCCTGCTTCCATCTACAAAACACTCAAAATCAGGGTTATCAAGAGCCTTTTCATGAGAAAATCCAGAAGTTTCTTGTTGCATCAACTGTATACAATCATGAGAAGCATTTTCAGCTAAATCAGACAAAAGGCTACCTGTGCTACCCTCCCCCATTTCTGAATCTTTAATTGGTAACAAAGTAGCAGGATTCAGAGTAGTTGTCACGAGGGTGTCAAGAGCCACGTCTGACTCCGTTATACCCGGGGTCAGGAAGTCGCAGCAGGTGGCTGCGCGCTCTATGTCTAAAGATCACGTTGTTTCTTAATGATAGTTTTCTGTGTTTGCCTTGCTATCCTTTTTGTCTCACTCAGGGATCTGTAGCTCCTTCTCCTCAGCTGTTTCTTGTCTGTCACTCCCAACCTCCTTATATTCTCCTCTCTCACTTCTCTGGTTGCCAGATATAGAGCTTCCTGCCTGGACTTCTATACTGACCCACTGGAGCTGTGAATCCTGGTTGTTGTTCCAGAGCGTTACCCTCCGGATCCCTGTTGGGCTTTTTGTTGTCTTCTGTTGTCGCCCACCTGGGATTATATGTTGTCTGTATTGTCTGTCCTCCCCTTGGTGTTTTCCTTTAGAGTTAGTGGTGCGAACTAGTGTTCCCACTGCCCTATTCACTATCTAGGGCTCATCTTAGGGAAAGCCAGGGTTTTAGGCACGCGATCGGCGTACGGGTGAGGAACCTGTCTAGGGACGTCAGGGCAGTCAGGTGCCAGCCTCAAGGTGAGATAGGGGTCACCACCTTTCCCTCTCCCTTGGACAGAGCCTTCCCTTTTCCCTCCCTTTGTGTCACGTATGTGATAGGCACGCCGGTCGTGATAGTAGTACATCTTTTGAAAGAAATGAGGAGTGCACATTGAAGTCTGAGTTGTCTAGCCATAGAAATATGGTTTGGTTGCACTTGTGTGAGTATGTCCTGTGTGTTTGCACAACTGTATGTTTCCACCCCTGCACCTCCTTCAACTCAAACTTATTGCTAAAAAGGAAATTGTGGGGAAGGGGGTGCATGTGGATGCTATCTATACACAGAAACTGCCATGTCTTCACAGCTGCTCATTCATTTAATTGCCTGCACTGCCGCAACTGCCCTGACACAGGATGGGGCGCCGCGGGCAACAGGGTCTAACCTGGCTGACTGTGATCCTGAATTTCATAACAGAACAAGTTAAATTCCTCATCATATTTTGGAATACTCAGGGCTGGGGCTGAGGTTATGCACAGCTTCATTGTATGGAAATTATTCACTGCCTCTTCTGTCAGGTGAAATGGGTGAGATGACAGACAATCATACAGAGGCTGCATTAACATGGAGGCATGTCTAATCCATGGGCGACAGTATGACACCAGCCCCCTTAGGCTTTGTGCTCCTTTGGGCACTTGAATCCTTTCAACAGCCTCTCTTCTATCTGAGGTTTTCAAAATTGTCACCATGTTAACTTCTCTAGGAACATGAACCATCCTGTAACTGACAGGCGGCCCCTTAAGTGGGTTTCTTCTTTAGTAACAATTAGGTAACAACCACAATGTCTTATCTTTAGTTTAACAGGCTTAGATTCACTGACTGTTTCTCCCATAAATCCCACAGCCGGTACGTAACAAGGGGTTAACGGATAAGGCTGCAAGAAACTCTTTCCTTCTCTCTCTCTCACTATTTGTCTGGAAGTTTTCCTCTTCAGCTCCCTGGACTTGTTTGGTATGGTCCATATTGTCTGTCTGAATCCAATCCCAGGATTTGGGTCTGGCTCACAAAGCACTTTAACACCCCAAATCCTGAATTACATAATTTGCCAGCCGGGCTTCCCCTAGGTACTCCTCCCTCGGATCATAATCCTTCTGGTACACCTAGTTAAAACGTACCCTAGGTCCTCCTGCCTCAGACAGTCCTTCTGGTTCACCTACTCTAGGTCATCCTCCCTCGGACAGTCCTTCTGGTTCACCTAGTCAAGACTTAAGCACAGACCACCTTGGGGACCCATCAGATCTATAATAACCGCAACATGGGGTGTCCCTTACAAGTACCCAGCTCTCTGTCTCCATATGTTCTCTATCTCAGCAAACAGAGTTCCTACGGGTTCTGCAGCAGTAATTCTTGCATGTACATTTAACCCAAACACCCCTCACTCCCTGAGAAGGATGGCAGTCACAACCGGACTCGAAACTTCAAAGAATCAGTACAGGAATTTCCTCTGCTACATTGCACAGTTTTTTTTCTTCCTTTTTCTGAGGGGAGACACAATCAACAAGTATACACAATAAAGATAAACTTTTCAACTTCTTGTTTACCCACTTGAACATTAACAAGACTAAAACAAGTGGCACCTCCCCTTTAACAACAAGCAGGGCTCACCTCACTGACAGACAGGATTTTTCCCCGGCTTCCATGGTTGGCCTGCCGGTCAGACCACCCCCTCTGGCCCCTCGTCTGGCAATTCCTCCAGACTCTCACAGGCAGAAATCTCTTGTGGTCTCCGTCAGTCCCGTCCCTGCGCTCAAAGCGCAACCTCCTGCCAGGAGAATTATCTTGCCTTGGTTAATTGTTACCTGGGAGGCACCTGACACACAACACAACCCACAGAAAAAACTGAGAAGATCCACAATAGAGTAGATTTTCCTTCTTAGTCTGGTTCTAAAGACCCAAAATGTCAACACCAGTTACTACTTACAGTATGATCATTGTCCAGCAGACAAGAGGCAGGCAAGATCATAGGGCCGCGGTCCCCTCCTCAAGTGCCTTTTGTAACGCCCCGGAGGTCATTTATGTCGGCTACCGATGCTTCATTCTCTCTCAAACACCCAGTTTAAACCTCACAAACTACTTTTATACATATGTCAACAAATCCATTGCATCCATGATCCCTAATCCAACCACCATAAGTTTGTTTGAACTTTTCCCACACTTCCACTAGAGTCTTTGCTGTCTTGTAACCCTCTGGGACACTAAGATTATTAGCCATATCTGTCAGTTGTCCACAAGTTTTGTCATTCAACAACAAAGAATACAATTTCCTGACGTAAGTTTCTCCTAGTCCTTACCTAAAGCTTCCTCACTTGTACCAGTGTACTCTAGAAGACTAAAATTATTTTTCAAGGGAACCCAACTCAGTTTTCCACAGAACCTCCCCACTATATACCTAGTGTATTCTGCACTGAGCCTCAGCTTATTCAACCCCTCAGGGGGTTCCAGGGCTCCTGATTTCCCTTATTTTCCACAAAACATACTGGACAACAGATATCTATGTCAGCAATCCCAGTTTACTGTCTCAAACGTCATAGTCAGAAGTCTGACCCAATAATCATAGGAATATCATCTCTTTAGAGTTCTTTACCAAAAACAAACCCTAACCCAAATTTGAACAGACAGGAGATGAGGCACAGATTTTAGCAAGATAAAGTATCTTACCTTGCAGCGCTGCTTTAAGTGAATCTGTACGTCCTCTGACCGCCTGACTGTGGTTATCAGGGTGTCGAAGGAGAGCCGATTAGTCCAGCCCCACATTGGAGGCCAAGTTTTGTGAGGGCAATTACCCCTGCGTCTACGATTATGGGTTCCAAAATCAAATAGTGTAATGTGCACAGAGAAGGCTGATACACGCAATGGTTGTAATCAGTAATCTGCTTTATTGTAACATTAGCACATAATCTTATACCATAATTATTGGTAGACGCCCAATAGCCGTGTATCACATAAACCACAAAAAGACAGAAGAAATGAAACCTTTAGCAGAAAGAGGATCTTAAACTTAGAAGAGCAGAAACTAGCATTTATACAAATAGAACAGGAGGGGGGGGGGGTTGTCAGCTGAATCCCCCCCCCCCCCCCCCAGCGTGCCTGCAAAGAGCTGACATTTGTCTAACATTTTAATAACCTCTAATTGAACTCTGGTTCAGATAGACATAGGATATACAAGATGGAGTTCTATCTCTCACACTCCCTTATCAGGTGACAGCAGCACTTATGAGGAAGGTAGGCACAACAGGCAAACCATGCGCCAGGTCACCAGAGAGCCAAGTGGCAGGGGCTCCACTGGTAATGGGAGCAAGCACCACAGCATCTGACAGGAGGTCGGTGTGTAAATCGCCTGTTTGGACTTACTTCACCCTGGCAGAAGACGATCAGACAATTGTCATCTGTTAACTATGCCATGCCAGGCTGAGGAGAGGGAGGTCTGTTGCTCGGCTGGGTACCAGAGCAAACTGTATTTTAGTGGGCTGAGGGACCTGATCCTTTCTGTCAGAGCAGTCTATAGATTAGTGGGCTGAGGGACCTGGTCCTTTCTGTCAGAGGAGGCTATATTATAGTGGGCAGAGGGACCAGATCGTTTCTGTCAGAGGAGGCTATATTATAGTGGGCAGAGGAACCAGGTCCTTTCTGTCAGAGGAGGCTATACACTAGAGGGCAGAGGGACCTGATCCTTTCTGTCAGAGCAGTCTATAGATTAGTGGGCTGAGGGACCTGGTCCTTTCTGTCAGAGGAGGCTATATTATAGTGGGCAGAGGGACCAGGTCCTTTCTGTCAGAGGAGGCTATACACTAAAAGGCAGAGGGACCTGGTCCTTTCTGTCAGAGCAGGCTGTATTCTAGAGGGCAGAGGGACCAGGTCCTTTCTGTCAGAGCAGGCTATATTATAGTGGACAGAGGGACCTGGTCCTTTTTGTCAGAGCAGGCTGTATTCTAGTGGACAGAGGGACCTGGTCCTTAATGTCAGAGCAGGCTGTATTCTAGAGGGCAGAGAGACCTGGTCCTTTCTGTTAGAGCAGGCTGTATTCTAGTGGGCAGAGGGACCTGGTCCTTACTGTTAGAGCAGGCTGTATTCTAGAGGGCAGAGGGACCTGGTCCTTTCTGTCAGAGCAGGCTGTATTCTAGAGGGCAGAGGGACCTGGTCCTTTCTGTCAGAGCAGGCTGTATTCTAGTGGGCAGAGGAACCTGGTACTTTCTGTCAGAGCAGGTTGTATTCTAGAAGGCTGAGGCACCAGGTTTTTTTTGTCACAGCAGGCTATATTCTAGATGGCAGAGGGACCTGGTCATTTCTGACAGTGCAGGCTATATTCTAGAGGGCAAAGGGGCCTGGTCGTTACTGTAAGAGCAGGCTGTATTCTAGAGGGCAGAGGGACCTGGTCCTTTCTATCAGAGCAGGCTGTATTCTAGAGGGCAAAGGGGCCTGGTCCTTACTGTAAGAGCAGGCTGTATTCTAGAGGGCAGAGGGACCTGGTCCTTTCTGTCAGAGCAGGCTGTATTCTAGTGGGCAGAGGGACCTGGTCCTTCCTGTCAGAGCAGGCTGTATTCTATTGGGCAGAGGGTCCTGGTCCTTTCTGTCAGAGCAGGCTGTATTCTATTGGGCAGAGGGACCTGGTCCTTTCTGTCAGAGCAGGCTGTATTCTAGAGGGCAGAGGGACCTGGTCCTTTCTGTCAGAGCAGGCTGTATTCTATTGGGCAGAGGGACCTGGTCCTTTCTGTCAGAGCAGGCTATATTCTAGTGGGCAGAGGGACCTGGTCCTTTCTGTCAGAGCAGGCTATACACTAGTGGGCAGAGGGACCTGGTCCTTTCTGTCAGAGCAGGCTATACACTAGTGGGCAGAGGGACCAGGTCCTTTCTGTCAGAGCAGGCTGTATTCTATTGGGCAGAGGGACCTGGTCCTTTCTGTCAGAGCAGGCTGTATTCTAGAGGGCAGAGGGACCTGGTCCTTTCTGTCAAAGCAGGCTGTATTCTATTGGGCAGAGGGACCTGGTCCTTTCTGTCAGAGCAGGCTATATTCTAGTGGGCAGAGGGACCTGGTCCTTTCTGTCAGAGCAGGCTATACACTAGTGGGCAGAGGGACCTGGTCCTTTCTGTCAGAGCAGGTTGTATTCTAGAAGGCTGAGGGACCTGGTCCTTTCTGTTAGAGCAGGCTGTATTCTAGTGGGCAGAGGGACCTGGTCCTTTCTGTCAGAGCAGGCTATACACTAGTGGGCAGAGGGACCTGGTCCTTTCTGTCAGAGCAGGCTGTATTCTAGAGGGCAGAGGGACCTGGTCCTTTCTGTCAGAGCAGGCTGTATTCTAGTGGACAGAGGGACCTGGTCCTTTCTGTCAGAGCAGGCTATACACTAGTGGGCAGAGGGACCTGGTCCTTTCTGTCAGAGCAGGTTGTATTCTAGAAGGCTGAGGGACCTGGTCCTTTCTGTTAGAGCAGGCTGTATTCTAGTGGGAAGAGGGGCCTGGTCCTTTCTATCAGAGCAGGCTGTATTCTAGAGGGCAGAGGGACCTGGTCCTTTCTGTCAGAGCAGGCTGTATTCTATTGGGCAGAGGGACCTGGTCCTTTCTGTCAGAGCAGGTTGTATTCTAGAAGGCTGAGGGACCTGGTCCTTTCTGTTAGAGCAGGCTGTATTCTAGTGGGCAGAGGGACCTGGTCCTTTCTGTCAGAGCAGGCTATACACTAGTGGGCCGAGGGACCTGGTCCTTTCTGTCAGAGCAGGCTGTATTCTAGAGGGCAGAGGGACCTGGTCCTTTCTGTCAGAGCAGGCTGTATTCTAGTGGGAAGAGCGACCTGGTCCCTTTTGTCAGAGCAGGCTATATTCTAGTGGGCAGAGAGACCAGGTCCTTTCTGTCAGAGCAGGCTGTATTCTAGTGGGCAGAGGGACCTGGTCCTTTCTGTCAGAGCAGGCTGTATTCTAGTGGGCAGAGGGACCTGGTCCTTTCTGTCAGAGCAGGCTGTATTCTAGTGGGAAGAGGGACCTGGTCCCTTTTGTCAGAGCAGGCTTTATTCTAGTGGGCAGAGGGACCTGGTCCTTTCTGTCAGAGCAGGCTGTATTCTAGTGGGCAGAGGGACCTGGTCCTTTCTGTCAGAGCAGGCTGTATTCTAGAGGGCAGAGGGACCTGGTCCTTTCTGTCAGAGCAGGCTGTATTCTAGTGGGCAGAGGGACCTGGTCCTTTCTGTCAGAGCAGGCTATATTCTAGAGGGCAGAGGGACCTGGTCATTTCTGTCAGAGCAGGCTGTATTCTAGTGGGCAGAGGGACCTGGTCCTTTCTATCAGAGCAGGCTGTATTCTAGAGGGCAGAGGGACCTGGTCCTTTCTATCAGAGCAGGCTGTATTCTGGAGGGCTGAGGGACCTGGTCCTTTCTGTCAGAGCAGGCTGTATTCTAGTGGGCAGAGGGACCAGGTCCTTTCTGTCAGAGCAGGCTGTATTCTAGTGGGCAGAGGGACCTGGTCCTTTCTGTCAGAGCAGGCTATACACTAGTGGGCCGAGGGACCTGGTCCTTTCTGTCAGAGCAGGCTGTATTCCAGAGGGCAGAGGGACCTGGTCCTTTCTGTCAGAGCAGGCTGTATTCTAGTGGGAAGAGGGACCTGGTCCCTTTTGTCAGAGCAGGCTATATTCTAGTGGGCAGAGAGACCAGGTCCTTTCTGTCAGAGCAGGCTGTATTCTAGTGGGCAGAGGGACCTGGTCCTTTCTGTCAGAGCAGGCTGTATTCTAGTGGGCAAAGGGACCTGGTCCTTTCTGTCAGAGCAGGCTGTATTCTAGTGGGAAGAGGGACCTGGTCCCTTTTGTCAGAGCAGGCTTTATTCTAGTGGGCAGAGGGACCTGGTCCTTTCTGTCAGAGCAGGCTGTATTCTAGTGGGCAGAGGGACCTGGTCCTTTCTGTCAGAGCAGGCTGTATTCTAGAGGGCAGAGGGACCTGGTCCTTTCTGTCAGAGCAGGCTGTATTCTAGTGGGCAGAGGGACCTGGTCCTTTCTGTCAGAGCAGGCTATATTCTAGAGGGCAGAGGGACCTGGTCATTTCTGTCAGAGCAGGCTGTATTCTAGTGGGCAGAGGGACCTGGTCCTTTCTATCAGAGCAGGCTGTATTCTAGAGGGCAGAGGGACCTGGTCCTTTCTATCAGAGCAGGCTGTATTCTAGAGGGCTGAGGGACCTGGTCCTTTCTGTCAGAGCAGGCTGTATTCTAGTGGGCAGAGGGACCTGGTCCTTTCTATCAGAGCCGGCTGTATTCTAGAGGGCAGAGGGACCTGGTCCTTTCTGTCAGAGCAGGCTGTATTCTAGAGGGCAGAGGGACCTGGTCCTTTCTATCAGAGCAGGCTGTATTCTAGAGGGCTGAGGGACCTGGTCCTTTCTGTCAGAGCAGGCTGTACTCTAGAGGGCAGAGGGACCTGGTCCTTTCTGTCAGAGCAGGCTGTATTCTAGTGGGCAGAGGGACCTGGTCCTTTCTGTCAGAGCAGGCTATACACTAGTGGGCAGAGGGACCTGGTCCTTTCTGTCAGAGCAGGCTGTATTCTAGAGGGCAGAGGGACCTGGTCCTTTCTGTCAGAGCAGGCTGTATTCTAGTGGACAGAGGGACCTGGTCCTTTCTGTCAGAGCAGGCTATATACTAGTGGGCAGAGGGACCTGGTCCTTTCTGTCAGAGCAGGCTGTATTCTAGTGGGAAGAGGGGCCTGGTCCTTTCTATCAGAGCAGGCTGTATTCTAGTGGGCAGAGGGACCTGGTCCTTCCTGTCAGAGCAGGCTGTATTCTAGAGGGCAGAGGGACCTGGTCCTTTCTGTCAGAGCAGGCTGTATTCTAGTGGACAGAGGGAACTGGTCCTTTCTGTCAGAGCAGGCTGTATTCTAGAGGGCAGAGGGACCTGGTCCTTTCTGTCAGAGCAGGCTGTATTCTAGTGGACAGAGGGACCTGGTCCTTTCTGTCAGAGCAGGCTATACACTAGTGGGCAGAGGGACCAGGTCCTTTCTGTCAGAGGAGGCTATACACTAGTGGGCAGAGGGACCTGGTCCTTTCTGTTAGAGCAGGCTGTATTCTAGAGGGCAGAGGGACCTGGTCCTTTCTGTCAGAGCAGGCTGTATTCTAGTGGACAGAGGGACCTGGTCCTTTCTGTCAGAGCAGGCTATACACTAGTGGGCAGAGGGACCTGGTCCTTTCTGTCAGAGCAGGTTGTATTCTAGTGGGAAGAGGGGCCTGGTCCTTTCTATCAGAGCAGGCTGTATTCTAGAGGGCAGAGGGACCTGGTCCTTTCTGTCAGAGCAGGCTGTATTCTATTGGGCAGAGGGACCTGGTCCTTTCTGTCAGAGCAGGCTGTATTCTAGTGGGAAGAGGGACCTGGTCCCTTTTGTCAGAGCAGGCTATATTCTAGTGGGCAGAGAGACCAGGTCCTTTCTGTCAGAGCAGGCTGTATTCTAGTGGGCAGAGGGACCTGGTCCTTTCTGTCAGAGCAGGCTGTATTCTAGAGGGCAGAGGGACCTGGTCCTTTCTGTCAGAGCAGGCTGTATTCTAGTGGACAGAGGGACCTGGTCCTTTCTGTCAGAGCAGGCTATATACTAGTGGGCAGAGGGACCTGGTCCTTTCTGTCAGAGCAGGCTGTATTCTAGTGGGAAGAGGGGCCTGGTCCTTTCTATCAGAGCAGGCTGTATTCTAGTGGGCAGAGGGACCTGGTCCTTCCTGTCAGAGCAGGCTGTATTCTAGAGGGCAGAGGGACCTGGTCCTTTCTGTCAGAGCAGGCTGTATTCTAGTGGACAGAGGGAACTGGTCCTTTCTGTCAGAGCAGGCTGTATTCTAGAGGGCAGAGGGACCTGGTCCTTTCTGTCAGAGCAGGCTGTATTCTAGTGGACAGAGGGACCTGGTCCTTTCTGTCAGAGCAGGCTATACACTAGTGGGCAGAGGGACCAGGTCCTTTCTGTCAGAGGAGGCTATACACTAGTGGGCAGAGGGACCTGGTCCTTTCTGTTAGAGCAGGCTGTATTCTAGAGGGCAGAGGGACCTGGTCCTTTCTGTCAGAGCAGGCTGTATTCTAGTGGACAGAGGGACCTGGTCCTTTCTGTCAGAGCAGGCTATACACTAGTGGGCAGAGGGACCTGGTCCTTTCTGTCAGAGCAGGTTGTATTCTAGTGGGAAGAGGGGCCTGGTCCTTTCTATCAGAGCAGGCTGTATTCTAGAGGGCAGAGGGACCTGGTCCTTTCTGTCAGAGCAGGCTGTATTCTATTGGGCAGAGGGACCTGGTCCTTTCTGTCAGAGCAGGCTGTATTCTAGTGGGAAGAGGGACCTGGTCCCTTTTGTCAGAGCAGGCTATATTCTAGTGGGCAGAGAGACCAGGTCCTTTCTGTCAGAGCAGGCTGTATTCTAGTGGGCAGAGGGACCTGGTCCTTTCTGTCAGAGCAGGCTGTATTCTAGTGGGCAGAGGGACCTGGTCCTTTCTGTCAGAGCAGGCTGTATTCTAGAGGGCAGAGGGACCTGGTCCTTTCTGTCAGAGCAGGCTGTATTCTAGTGGGAAGAGGGACCTGGTCCCTTTTGTCAGAGCAGGCTATATTCTAGTGGGCAGAGAGACCAGGTCCTTTCTGTCAGAGCAGGCTGTATTCTAGTGGGCAGAGGGACCCGGTCCTTTCTGTCAGAGCAGGCTGTATTCTAGGGTGCAGAGGGACCTGGTCCTTTCTGTCAGAGCAGGCTGTATTCTAGTGGGAAGAGGGACCTGGTCCCTTTTGTCAGAGCAGGCTATATTCTAGTGGGCAGAGAGACCAGGTCCTTTCTGTCAGAGCAGGCTGTATTCTAGTGGGCAGAGGGACCTGGTCCTTTCTGTCAGAGCAGGCTGTATTCTGGAGGGCTGAGGGACCTGGTCCTTTCTGTCAGAGCAGGCTGTATTCTAGAGGGCAGAGGGACCTGGTCCTTTCTGTCAGAGCAGGCTGTATTCTAGTGGGAAGAGGGACCTGGTCCCTTTTGTCAGAGCAGGCTGTATTCTAGTGGGCAGAGGGACCTGGTCCTTTCTGTCAGAGCAGGCTGTATTCTAGTGGGCAGAGGGACCTGGTCCTTTCTGTCAGAGCAGGCTGTATTCTAGAGGGCAGAGGGACCTGGTCCTTTCTGTCAGAGCAGGCTGTATTCTAGTGGGCAGAGGGACCTGGTCCTTTCTGTCAGAGCAGGCTGTATTCTAGAGGGCAGAGGGACCTGGTCCTTTCTATCAGAGCAGGCTGTATTCTAGTGGGCTGAGGGACCTGGTCCTTTCTGTCAGAGCAGGCTGTATTCTAGTGGGCAGAGGGACCTGGTCCTTTCTATCAGAGCAGGCTGTATCCTAGAGGGCAGAGGGACCTGGTCCTTTCTATCAGAGCAGGCTGTATTCTAGAGGGCTGAGGGACCTGGTCCTTTCTGTCAGAGCAGGCTGTATTCTAGAGGGCAGAGGGACCT
The DNA here is from genome assembly GCF_014858855.1 of Bufo gargarizans. Classification (NCBI taxonomy): domain Eukaryota; kingdom Metazoa; phylum Chordata; class Amphibia; order Anura; family Bufonidae; genus Bufo; species Bufo gargarizans. The sequence goes on along the minus strand of NC_058085.1, from coordinate 224,232,340 downwards.
GGTCCTTTCTGTCAGAGCAGGCTGTATTCTAGTGGGCAGAGGGACCTGGTCCTTTCTGTCAGAGCAGGCTGTATTCTAGTGGGCAGAGGGACCTGGTCCTTTCTGTCAGAGCAGGCTGTATTCTAGTGGGAAGAGGGACCTGGTCCCTTTTGTCAAAGCAGGCTGTATTCTAGTGGGCAGAGGGACCTGGTCCTTTCTGTCAGAGCAGGCTGTATTCTAGTGGGCAGAGGGACCTGGTCCTTTCTGTCAGAGCAGGCTGTATTCTAGAGGGCAGAGGGACCTGGTCCTTTCTGTCAGAGCAGGCTGTATTCTAGTGGGCAGAGGGACCTGGTCCTTTCTGTCAGAGCAGGCTGTATTCTAGAGGGCAGAGGGACCTGGTCCTTTCTATCAGAGCAGGCTGTATTCTAGTGGGCTGAGGGACCTGGTCCTTTCTGTCAGAGCAGGCTGTATTCTAGTGGGCAGAGGGACCTGGTCCTTTCTATCAGAGCAGGCTGTATTCTAGAGGGCAGAGGGACCTGGTCCTTTCTATCAGAGCAGGCTGTATTCTAGAGGGCTGTGGGACCTGGTCCTTTCTGTCAGAGCAGGCTGTATTCTAGAGGGCAGAGGGACCTGGTCCTTTCTGTCAGAGCAGGCTGTATTCTAGTGGGCAGAGGGACCTGGTCCTTTCTGTCAGAGCAGGCTATATTCTAAAGGGCAGAGGGACCAGGTCCTTACTGTAAGAGCAGGCTGTATTCTAGTGTACAGAGGAACCTGGCACTTTCTGTCAGAGCAGGCTATATTCTAGTGGGCAGAGGGACCTGGTCCTTTCTGTCAGAGCAGGCTGTATTCTAGAGGGCAGAGGGACCTGGTCCTTTCTATCAGAGCAAGCTGTATTCTAGAGGGCAGAGGCACCAGGTCCTTTCTGTCAGAGCAGGCTATATTCTAGTGGGCAGAGGGACCTGGTCCTTTCTGTCAGAGCAGGCTATATTCTAGTGGGCAGAGGGACCTGGTCCTTTCTATCAGAGCAGGCTGTATTCTAGAGGGCAGAGAGACCAGGTCCTTTCTGTCAGAGCAGGCTGTATTCTAGAGGGCAGAGGGACCTGGTCCTTTCTATCAGAGCAAGCTGTATTCTAGAGGGCAGAGGGACCAGGTCCTTTCTGTCAGAGCAGGCTGTATTCTAGAGGGCAGAGAGACCAGGTCCTTTCTGTCAGAGCAGGCTGTATTCTAGAGGGCTGAGGGACCTGGTCCTTTCTGTCAGAGCAAGCTGTATTCTAGAGGGCAGAGGGACCTGGTCCTTTCTGTCAGAGCAGGCTGTATTCTAGAGGGCAGAGGGACCTGATTCTTTCTGTCAGAGCAGGCTGTATTCTAGAGGGCAGAGGGACCTGGTCCTTTCTGTCAGAGCAGGCTATATTCTAAAGGGCAGAGGGACCAGGTCCTTACTGTAAGAGCAGGCTGTATTCTAGTGTACAGAGGAACCTGGCACTTTCTGTCAGAGCAGGCTATATTCTAGTGGGCAGAGGGACCTGGTCCTTTCTGTCAGAGCAGGCTGTATTCTAGAGGGCAGAGGGACCTGGTCCTTTCTATCAGAGCAAGCTGTATTCTAGAGGGCAGAGGCACCAGGTCCTTTCTGTCAGAGCAGGCTGTATTCTAGTGGGCAGAGGGACCTGGTCCTTTCTGTCAGAGCAGGCTATATTCTAGTGGGCAGAGGGACCTGGTCCTTTCTATCAGAGCAGGCTGTATTCTAGAGGGCAGAGAGACCAGGTCCTTTCTGTCAGAGCAGGCTGTATTCTAGAGGGCAGAGGGACCTGGTCCTTTCTATCAGAGCAAGCTGTATTCTAGAGGGCAGAGGGACCAGGTCCTTTCTGTCAGAGCAGGCTGTATTCTAGAGGGCAGAGAGACCAGGTCCTTTCTGTCAGAGCAGGCTGTATTCTAGAGGGCAGAGGGACCTGGTCCTTTCTGTCAGAGCAGGCTGTATTCTAGAGGGCAGAGGGACCTGATCCTTTCTGTCAGAGCAGGCTGTATTCTAGAGGGCAGAGGGACCTGATCCTTTCTATCAGAGCAGGCTGTATTCTAGAGGGCAGAGGGACCTGGTCCTTTCTGTCAGAGCAGGCTGTATTCTAGAGGGCAGAGGGACCTGATCCTTTCTGTCAGAGCAGGCTGTATTCTAGAGGGCAGAGGGACCTGATCCTTTCTGTCAGAGCAGGCTGTATTCTATATATTATATATATTAATATGCACCTAGTGTTTTGTTATGCGTGTGAATCAGTCAGCGCCGACCAGCACCCCCTAAGCCCCGCCCACCCGGTCCCTGGGAAAATTGTCTTGCATGAAACTGGTCCTTGTTGCAAAAAAGGTTGGGGACCCCTTATCTAGAGGGCAGAGAGCTGAGTACAGATAATGTAGTAGATGTCACCGACAGTCCTATGTAACACCACAGATAACACAGTGATAGCTCTCTGAGTACAGATAATGTAGTAGATGTCACCTGCAGTCCTATGTAACACCACAGATAACACAGTGATAGCTCTCTGAGTACAGATAATGCAGTAGATGTCACCTGCAGTCCTATGTAACACCACAGATAACACAGTGATAACTCTCAGAGTACAGATAATGTAGTAGATGTCACCTGCAGTCCTATGTAACACCACAGATAACACAGTGATAACTCTCAGAGTACAGATAATGTAGTAGATGTCACCTGCAGTCCTATGTAACACCACAGATAACACAGTGATAACTCTCTGAGTACAGATAATGTAGTAGATGTCACCTGCAGTCCTATGTAACACCACAGATAACACAGTGATAACTCTCTGAGTACAGATAATGTAGTAGATGTCACCTGCAGTCCTATGTAACACCACAGATAACACAGTGGTAACTCTCTGAGTACAGATAATGTAGTAGATGTCACCTGCAGTCCTATGTAACACCACAGATAACACAGTGATAACTCTCTGAGTACAGATAATGTAGTAGATGTCACCTGCAGTCCTATGTAACACCGCAGATAACACAGTGATAACTCTCTGAGTACAGATAATGTAGTAGATGTCACCTGCAGTCCTATGTAACACCACAGATAACACAGTGATAACTCTCTGAGTACAGATAATGTAGTAGATGTCACCTGCAGTCCTATGTAACACCGCAGATAACACAGTGATAACTCTCTGAGTACAGATAATGTAGTAGATGTCACCTGCAGATATTTGGATGGATATTGTTATATACAGTATAATACCGCCCCATACCAATGACCTCTCCTGTGCTGTAGACTTTCCTCAGCGTCCTTTTCCAGAGATAAGACCGCCCTGATACCTTCTTTCAGTCGCGTCTCTGTAGAGTTTCACTGAATTTTTTGGGGGATTCCTCACTTTACTCTCATCCTCAGATAACAGGACCCCCCCCCCATAACCCTAATACCCTCTGTATAACTATATATATATATATACTGGCCCCTCTGTAGTATTATAGTAATAATTATGCCCTGCCTTCAGCCCCTACAGCATACAGTCCCATGTAAGATACAACCTCACCCCTGCCTTCAGCCCCTCCAGCATACAGCCCCATGTAAGATACAACCTCCCCCCTGCCTTCAGCCCCTCCAGCATACAGTCCCATGTAAGATACATCACACTCCTGCCTTCAGCCCCTCCAGCATACAGCCCCATGTAAGATACATCACACCCCTGCCTTCAGCCCCTCCAGCATACAGTCCCATGTAAGATACATCACACTCCTGCCTTCAGCCCCTCCAGCATACAGCCCCATGTAAGATACATCACACCCCTGCCTTCAGCCCCTCCAGCATACAGTCCCATGTAAGATACATCACACTCCTGCCTTCAGCCCCTCCAGCATACAGCCCCATGTAAGATACATCACACCCCTGCCTTCAGCCCCTCCAGCATACAGTCCCATGTAAGATACATCACACCCCTGCCTTCAGCCCCTCCAGCATACAGTCCCATGTAGGATACATCACACCCCTGCCTTCAGCCCCTCCAGCATACAGTCCCATGTAAGATACATCACACCCCTGCCTTCAGCCCCTCCAGCATACAGCCCCATGTAAGATACATCACACCCCTGCCTTCAGCCCCTCCAGCATACAGTCCCATGTAAGATACATCACACCCCTGCCTTCAGCCCCTCCAGCATACAGTCCCATGTAAGATACATCACACCCCTGCCTTCAGCCCCTCCAGCATACAGTCCCATGTAAGATACATCACACCCCTGCCTTCAGCCCCTCCAGCATACAGCCCCATGTAAGATACATCACACCCCTGCCTTCAGCCCCTCCAGCATACAGTCCCATGTAAGATACATCACACCCCTGCCTTCAGCCCCTCCAGCATACAGCCCCATGTAAGATACATCACACCCCTGCCTTCAGCCCCTCCAGCATACAGTCCCATGTAAGATACATCACACCCCTGCTTTCCAGCCCTTCGCTGGGCAATGGGGAGCCAGTGAAGGGATTGGAAGTGAGGAGAGGCAGAGGAGTAACAGGGGGAGAGGTGGATCAGCGGCATCACCACTTCTCTCCACTACTGAGCTCCGCCCTCCTGATCACATGGTGGTGATGTCATCACAGGTCCTACATTATCACTTCTCCCCACTGCTGAGCTCCGCCCTCCTGATCACATGGTGGTGATGTCATCACAGGTTCTACATTATCACTTCTCTCCACTGCTGAGCTCCGCCCCTCCTGATCACATGGTGGTGTTGTCATCACAGGTCCTACATCACCTCTTCTCCCCACTGCTGAGCTCCGCCCCTCCTGATCACATGACAATGACATCATCCCAGGTCCTACATCACCTCTTCTCCCCACTGCTGAGCTCCGCCCCTCCTGATCACATGGCAGTGACGTCATCTCAGGTGCTACATCACCTCTTCTCCCCAATGCTGAGCTCCGCCCCTCCTGATCACATGGCAGTGACGTCATCACAGGTCCTACATCACCACTTCTCCCCACTGCTGAGCTCCGCCCCTCCTGATCACATGGCAGTGACGTCATCCCAGGTCCTACATCACCACTTCTCCTCACTGCTGAGCTCCGCCCTCCTGATCACATGACAGTGACATCATCCCAGGTCCTGCAGCTCTTGCAGTGCACAGATACATCGCAGGTCCTGGTCGGGGTCTCTCTTCTTCTCTCCAGAATCCCCCTTTATCCCCGGGGTCTCTCCTTGTCCTGGAGGATCTCCTCCAGCTCCTCCACCAAGGATGGACAGGAAGGAGATCAGCAGAAGAATATTAGACCTCACCTTGGAGATCATCTCCCTGCTGAGCGGAGAGGTAAACCTTTCTAGATTTCTCTCCTCTTTATTGTATTCTGGAGCCAGTCAGACATCGGGAAGGAGAATCCATCATAGGAAGTGACAGGAAGAGGCTCCTGGAGAACGGCCTCCAGACCTTCCAAGGGACGGAGAAGCTGAAGACCGGCCACCGCTCAGTGATGGGGGATGTGGAGCCATGAGGAGGGAAGTAGGCAGGTTGTCCCCAGGAGATGGTGGCAGTGTGGCCTGGAGGGAGGATTTCTACCACTAGTCTGACATCTAGATGATACTAGAAGAAGGAGGCCTCCACTACGTCTAGAGGAAAGAAGGCTTCTCCACAACATAGAGGAGGAGTCTTTACTGTAAGAGCAGGGGGACTATGGAGCTCTCTGCCAGAGGAAGGGGGGTGGGGAATTCTCTAGAAGAGTCCAGAAGGGGCTTCAGGGGAAGAATATTCCAGCTTCTAGGGACTAGATTACTGGAGATGGGGCCATGATCCCGGGAGGGATTCTGAGGGGAGATCTGGAGTCAGTGTCTCTCTCCATCCACAGGATTACACCCTAGTGAAGAAGACATCGGGGAGGACTCCCATCATCCAGGAGTCAGGAGGGTGGACCCCCATCACAGAGCCTCCCCCCCTGATACACGAGGAGAAGATCCTAGAACTCACCCACAAGATGATGGAGCTGCTGACTGGAGAGGTGACACTGCTGGGAATACTGGGAGGTTCTCCAGTAACAGCACTGGAGGGTCTGGGTGATGACGGTGTCATTGTGTTGTCAGGTTCCTGTAAGGTGTCAGGATGTGGCGGTGTATTTCTCCCTGGAGGAGTGGGAGTACATAGAAGGACAGGAGGATCTGTACGAGGACGCCATGATGGAGGAGCTCCGGCCTCTGACCGGTGAGTAAATGATCTCTCGTCGTCTGTCTTTGTTATTGGTGTTGGCCAGCAGAGGGTTGTGCACACCAGTTCAATCAGGCGCTCGGAGTGCGATATTTCCATCCTGTTTCTTATGCGTGTGAAAAAAACCCTGAAGAACAATCTACATCTCCTGGAAACCGTCAGGATGCAGCCGGATGTCGTAACTGATCGAAGTCGTGTGCAAAACCCTCAATCTTATCCAGAACAGATCCTGACTATGAAGAGCCTTCTGCGCTGTGGCCTTAGAAGAATTCCGATATCTCAGACTTTTAGTCTAACCAGACTGTCTGTTACTCTGTAATTCCTCCAGCGCCGTTCTGTGGAAGCAGTAGGTTTAACCGCCTCCGGACCGCCTAACGCACGGATGCGTCCTGGAGGCGGTCGATTCATTCCTCCTGGACGCATCCGTGCGTCATCTCGCGAAAGGCGAGACTTCCTGTGAACGCGCGCACACAGGCGCGCGCGCTCACAGGATCGGAAGGTAAGAGACAGGATCTCCAGCCTGCCAGCAGCGATCGCTCGCTGGCAGCTGGAGATGTGATTTTTTTAACCCCTAAAGGTATATTAGACGCTGTTTTGATAACGGCGTCTAATATACCTGCTACCTGGTCCTCTGGTGGTCCCTTTTGTTTGGATCGACCACCAGAGGACACAGGCAGCTCAGTAAAGTAGCACCAAACACCACTACACTACACCCCCCCTGTCACTTATTAACCCCTTATGAACCCCTGATCACTTCATATAGACTCCCTGATCACCCCCCCCCCCCCCCCGTCATTGATCACCCCCCCCCCCTGTCATTGATCACCCCCCTGTAAGGCTCCATTCAGACGTCCGTATGTGTTTTGCGGATCCGATCCATGGATGCGTGGATCCGTAAAACACATGCGGACGTCTGAATGGAGCCTTACAGGGGGGTGATCAATGACAGGGGGTGATCAATGACAGGGGGTGATCAGGAAGTCTATATGGGTGATCAGGGAGTCTATATGGGTGATCACCCCCTGTCATTGATCACCCCCCTGCAAGGCTCCATTCAGACGTCCGTATGCGTTTTGCGGATCCGATCCATGTATCCGTGGATCCGTAAAAATCATACAGACGTCTGAATGGAGCCTTACAGGGGGGTGATCAATGACAGGGGGGTGATCACCCCATACAGACTCCCTGATTACCCCCCTGTCATTGATCACCCCCCTGTCATTGATCATCCCCCCTGCAAGGCTCCATTCAGACATTTTTTTGGCACAAGTTAGCGGAAATTGATTTATTTTTAATATGTTTTTTCTTTTTTCTTACTAAGTCTCATATTCCACTAACTTGTGACAAAAAATAAAATCTCACATGAACTCGCCATACCCCTCACGGAATCTAAATACCCCACATGTGACCCCATTTCGGAAAGAAGACACCCCAAGGTATTCCGTGAGGGGCATATTGAGTCCATGAAAGATTTACATTTTTATCCCAAGTTAGCGGAAAGGGAGACTTTGTGAGAAAAAAAATAAATCAATTTCCGCTAACTTGTGCCAAATAAAAAAAAATTCTATGAACTCGCCATGCCCCTCACGGAATACCTTGGGGTGTCTTCTTTCCAAAATGGGGTCACATGTGGGGTATTTATACTGCCCTGGCTTTTTAGGGGCCCTAAAGCGTGAGAAGTAGTTTGAAATCAAAATCTGTAAAAAATGCCTTGTGAAATCCGAAAGGTGCTCTTTGGAATGTGGGCCCCTTTTTGCAGCCTAGGTGGGCAAAGGGGCCTACATTCCAAAGAGCACCTTTAAGATTTTACCGGCCATTTTTTACAGATTTCGATTTCAAACTACTTCTCATGCATTTGGGCCCCTAAAATGCCAGGGCAGTATAACTACCCCACAAGTGACCCCATTTTGGAAAGAAGACACCCCAAGGTATTTCGTGATGGGCACAGTGAGTTCATGGAAGTTTTTATTTTTTGTCACAAGTTAGTGGAATATGAGACTTTGTAAGGAAAAAAAATTATAATAAAAAATTCATCATTTTCTATGAACTCACTATGCCCATCAGCAAATACCTTAGGGTGTATATAAAAGGTACTGCGCGACGTATACCCCCTTGGTTTTCCCTGCCTCTCGGCACTAAAAAGATCAGCAGTATATATATACAGAAGCTCGCAGATTTTAGAATACCTTATCTTGGGTTTTCGTCTGCGAGGGCTGTTTCTCCTGCGTCTTTCTTGATTTTCTGGATCTTCTTTTTTTCCTTATTCTATAGTGCCGTCGGGGATGGGGAAAGGTATAGGGGGCTGGACCCTAGTAGTTATTAAAATATTTTTTAGTTAATAGTACGTAGACTTCAGAGCTTACCCCGGCCGGTGGCAAAGCTCGCTGTTTGAAAAAAACGCTTTCTCGCGCTCGCATGGAGCGCTGCGTGACGTCACGGCAGAAGCTACGGTAAGCTAGGAGGACCAGAGTTTCACCAATGCGTTTCGATTAGTTCGCTAATCTTCGTCAGGGATGCTGCTTCTGGTACCTAATGCTACTTTTAAAGGTCCGTATCTCCTCCCTTCCTTAACCCCTTCATTACTGGCATTCTAGTTTATTGAAAGGCGAATAATTCTATCTCTGAGTTTAGTCCAGAGGGTACCAGAGTGTTCAAATTAAATATCCACCTGCTTTCTGTTCTAGACATTTTTTTGATATAGTCTCCTCCCATTGTGTCTTTTTTAACCATTTCTATTCCGCAAACGGTGGTGCCGCTATAATTTTCCCCATGTTTTTCTTTGTAGTGTCTGGAGAGTGGGTGACCCTCATATTTTCTTCCTATGTTATAGATGTGTTCCCCTATTCTTTTGCTTATTGTTCTTTTTGTGCGTCCTATATATGTTTTTTTGCACGGGCATGTTATAGCATATATTGCGCCCTGGCTTCTACAGGTCATGTGATCTTTTATTTTGTACGTTTCTGTGTCCCCTGTCCATTCATTTTTTATTTCCATGTATGTATGCAGTTTTCTGTTTATTTTTAATTTCCTACAGACACCGCAATGACCTCCCTGCGGTTTCTGTCCTGAGTTTACAATTGTTGTATGGTTGGGATTTTTCTTACTCAGGCATTTATTTGTGGGGGCTACTATACTTCCCACATTTTTTGCTTTTCTGTAGATGAATTTGGGGTTTTTGGGGATCTGGTCTCCTATTATTTTGTCCTCCTTCAGGGTTTCCCAATGTTTTTTGATGATTCTCCTTAATATTCCTGCTTGACTGTTGAACTGTGTGATGATGGGTGGCATTTCAAATACTTCCATTTTTGTATTATTATGTATTTTCTTTTTCTTTTTATTGATTAGCTTCTGTCTGTCGAGTTTTCCTACTAGTTCTTTCTGTATGGATAGTTTTTCCTTGTTGTATCCTCTCTCTTCAAATTTTTTCTGTATTTTGTCTGCCTCTACTCGATATTCGTCTTCCTTTGTACAATTACGTTTGATTCTCATGAATTGCCCTTTTGGAATATTTTCCAGCCACTGTGGAAGGTGGCAACTCTCACGGGAGATAAAGCTATTTGCATCTGTTGGTTTGTTATATGTCCTGGTGTGTATGTTGCCATCCTCTATGTAGATGGTGAGGTCCAGAAAGTTAATTGTATTTGTACTGAACATTGGTGTAAATTCCAGATGGTATTCATTTTTGTTTATTTCATTGAGAAATGAATTTAATTCTTCTTTTTCTCCCGCCCATATAAATATAATATCGTCAATGAAACGTTTCCATAGGACGAGATTCGACCGGAGCTGGCCGTGGGGACATATGACCTGATGTTCCCACTGGCCTACATATATATTTGCGAACCCCGGTGCGAATCTCGTCCCCAACCCTAACTATAAATACCCCACTGACACGTATCACACAAAAGAACAATGTCACAATTATGGTGGGACAGAAAAGACAGAATACAAAGGGTGCAAAGCTTTTTTGGCTCATACCAAAGACAATCTGCAACATTTAACCAAGACAATGGCATACAGTTCACATATGTGAAAGATACTTTAAGAGAATTAGAACAACTCTTGATCCTTGAGATGAAGGACCTCTGGGAGATTACCTCATTGGAGAAATATCTCGAATGGGATATCATACCCAAGGGATTAAAAGTAGAAAAAACTCTGTCAGGTGACATGGGAGAACATGATACAATAAATGAATGGGAGCGCATGTTCCACGAATTCTCCCGTAATGCGATCAAATTCATCATTAACAAAAGGGGAGAAAGACTACGAAGAACCAACAAAACAATTATGGCAACATTCGAAACATTGAGACCTTGGAAAGACCACGCCAGCATTCACCAACTTGTAGAAAACATCAAGAGAAGAATGCATCAGAAAGAAGAGGAAATAAAAGAAAAGAAAAATAGAAAATTTAACCGGGATGCATTACCAAAAAACCACACGGAGGACAACAGCCAAAACTCCTTCCACACATTGGATGAGGGTAGATATAGTCAAGCTGAGGAACACACATCCATCTTCACGGTACATGAGGAGGAGGAGAAAGAAGATGATAATAACCAAATAGAACAACCGATACCTGTAACCCCAGAAGTTATAATCAGGAGACATAATGAAGCCACAAATATAAATGAAATACGGTTGGACAACCGCTATGAGGCTCTGATTAATTACGAGATGGATGAGGATGAAATAGCGCCCCCACGCCTACAGAAGGAAACACAAGAAAGGAAAAGACAAGACAAACGAAACCCATCACAAGACAATGAGGCAGAAGACAATGAATATAACATTGAGGGATGTAACATGAAAGACGTGTCGAACAGCCACAATATTAGGAAAGAAAAACCGAGAACAACAAACCAAATAATGACAACGAGAAACACACAGAGAAACATACCCCAAGATCAGGAAAGAGGACACAATGAACAGAGAGAAAAAAGAACAACAGTGAAAAAAACTGTGAAACAGGATTTTTTCCAGAAAAGAAAAAATGCAAGAGGGGTAATAGAGGAGGGAAACTCACCCAAAAGAAAAAACTAAAACAAAAAGAGATCAAAGCAGGGTCAGGACAAAAGATTTTTAACCTCAGCACATACACATTAACAAAGGGAGAACAAGAAATCCTAGAAAAAGGGCTCAAATTTGCACCCAGCACACTGTTTAATAAATTTGAAGCCTTTATAGGGGTCCACAAATTTATGAGAAACTGGCCCTAAAGAAATATTTCATAAAAAAACAACAAAAATCAAACAACAACAGGGAAAACATCAATAAAACACACCAATCCAATCACAAAGCGGCAGAAGATAACTACACAGAAGAGGGACACAAGCATACCCACCTAAAAGCAAAGTCCAAATATCACCCATTGCAGGAATATTCGCAGGCTTTCAACGGCTTTATGAACATGGTTACTAAAGACATACGAAGAATCAGAAGCCCCAAAAAACAAAAACAAAGGAAGAAATATCTAGGAAATATTTCCCATACAGAACGGGAAGCACTAACTAAAATACAGGAAAATGAAAAAATTATCCTTAGACCGGCTGACAAGGGCGGCGGTATTGTAATATTGGACAAAGACAAATACTTACAAGAAGCATACAAAATATTAGGAGACAAAAAAACGTACAAAACTCTAAAGAAAGACCCCACAGAAGGGTTTAAAAAGGAATTAAGTGAACTGGTCAAGAAGGGGAGAACAGAAACCATTTTGAATACAAAAGAGGCCGAATACATAGAGACAAAACAACCAAGAATTGCCGCATTTTATCACAACCCAAAGATACATAAAAGTATGACAGATCCCCCGGGAAGACCAAAAGTATCAGGGGTGGAATGCCTGACAAGTAATCTATCTGAATATATAGATTGCTTTCTACAACCATGTGTAGAGCTACTACCAACACACTTGAAGGACACTCAACACATCCTGAATATCCTAAATCAGGTGAAATGGGAACCAAATTACATCCTAGGAACCTTGGATGTCAAATCCCTATACACCATCATCGAAAACAAGAAAGGATGCGATGCAGTAAAAATGTGTCTACACAATCAGGGAATACTCGCAGACAAACAAATCAACTACATCGGCGAGTGCATCATGTTCATCCTAGAACGCAATTATTTTTTATTCGAGGACAAGTTTTATATGCAGCAATGGGGCACCGCGATGGGGACGAGATTCGCACCGGGGTTCGCAAATATATATGGCCAGTCAGGTCATATGTCCCCACGGCCAGCTCCGGTCGAATCTCGTCCTATGGAAACGTTTCATTGACGATATTATATTTATATGGGCGGGTCATTGTGGTGTCTGTAGGAAATTAAAAATAAACAGAAAACTGCATACATACATGGAAATAAAAAATGAATGGACAGGGGACACAGAAACGTACAAAATAAAAGATCACATGACCTGTAGAAGCCAGGGCGCAATATATGCTATAACATGCCCGTGCAAAAAAACAGATATAGGACGCACAAAAAGAACAATAAGCAAAAGAATAGGGGAACACATCTATAACATAGGAAGAAAATATGAGGGTCACCCACTCTCTAGACACTACAAAGAAAAACATGGGGGAAATTATAGCGGCACCACCGTTTGCGGAATAGAAATGGTTAAAAAAGACACAAGGGGAGGAGACTATATCAAAAAAATGTCTAGAACAGAAAGCAGGTGGATATTTAATTTGAACACTCTGGTACCCTCTGGACTAAACTCAGAGATAGAATTATTCGCCTTTCAATAAACTAGAATGCCAGTAATGAAGGGGTTAAGGAAGGGAGGAGATACAGACCTTTAAAAGTAGCATCAGGTACCAGAAGCAGCATCCCTGACGAAGATTAGCGAACTAATCGAAACGCATTGGTGAAACTCTGGTCCTCCTAGCTTACCGTAGCTTCTGCCGTGACGTCACGCAGCGCTCCATGCGAGCGCGAGAAAGCGTTTTTTTCAAACAGCGAGCTTTGCCACCGGCCGGGGTAAGCTCTGAAGTCTACGTACTATTAACTAAAAAATATTTTAATAACTACTAGGGTCCAGCCCCCTATACCTTTCCCCATCCCCGACGGCACTATAGAATAAGGAAAAAAAGAAGATCCAGAAAATCAAGAAAGACGCAGGAGAAACAGCCCTCGCAGACGAAAACCCAAGATAAGGTATTCTAAAATCTGCGAGCTTCTGTATATATATACTGCTGATCTTTTTAGTGCCGAGAGGCAGGGAAAACCAAGGGGGTATACGTCGCGCAGTACCTTTTATATACATACTATACACATCATTTATTTGATTCCCAACGGTGGCGATACCGTTGCGGTACCGCAGCGTCAGTTACATTCATTGTGCTAGCGCCGGTGTATTTCCAGTGAAATACCTTAGGGTGTCTACTTTCCGAAATGGGGTAATTTGTGGGGTGTTTCTACTGTCTGGGCATTGTAGAACCTCAGGAAACATGACAGGTGCTCAGAAAGTCAGGGCTGCTTCAAAAAGTGGAAATTCACATTTTTGTACCATAGTTTGTAAACGCTATAACTTTTACCCAAACCATTTTTTTTTTACCCAAACATTTTTTTTAATCAAAGACATGTAGAACAATAAATTTAGGGAAAAATTTATATATAGATGTCGTTTTTTTGAAAAATTTTACAACTGAAAGTGAAAAATGTCATTTTTTTGCAAAAATTTCATTAAATTTCGATTAATAACAAAAAAAGTAAAAATGTCAGCAGCAATGAAATACCACCAAATGAAAGCTCTATTAGTGAGAAGAAAAGGAGGTAAAATTCATTTGGGTGGTAATTTGCATGGCCGAGCGATAAACGGTGAAAGGAGTGTAGTGCCGAAGTGTAAAAAGTGCTCTGGTCATTAAGGGTGGTTAAGCTAGGGCAGCTGAGGTGGCTAAAGAGCACACCAAATGCTTAAAATAACTTCCTTATTAACTTTTCTTCATATATAACACTGCCGCCTCCGCAGCAGAAAGTCCATGTACATAACACGTGTTGAAAAGATATCACAAAATGGCGGTATACATAAGATGGTGGTTCAACTGTTCAATCTCGTCATTCAACAAAAAACGGTGGATATATTTCTCTCTTCAGTATCTGTGCTCTCACTGTAAGTTATTTAAGCACTTTATGATCTCTGAGAGGTTTATCTGAGGTCTAACTCATAGTTCACTTGCTCAACTTGGTTTGCAGTTTGCTCTGTACAATTGCTTATGATCTGGTATGAGAAGTTCGCAGTTTGTATGCAATTTGCAATTTGTGGAACTGTGAAATTTGGATTTTATGATTGTTTGGCTCCGTAGTTTGTTTGTATGGTGGAACTGGAAGTAAACACACATATAACTGGTCCAGTATACAGTTCTAATCACAATACTAACAGTAGGAACATTATATAACTGTTCTAAATACCTCTTTGGCCTCTCTGCTTCCATAAAACACATCTGTTAGTGGAGTGAATGTCTGTTCAGCTTCTCTCCTCTGGTGTAATGATTCCAGGGGAATTTCCCACACAGGCTGTGTGTGAGGCTGGCTGTGATTGGTCAAGACTCCAGCCTAGCAACAGTTTAACTCTATGCTTTCTGTTGTTTACGCTGTGTCATTGAGCTTACCTTACAATATATAATGAATCTTAACCCCTTCTACCCCGGGCCTGTTTTCGCTCTTCTGCCCATTCCATTTCACATGTCACTTTATGTGGTAATAGCTTTGGAACACTTTTACTTATCCAAGCCATTCTGAGATTGTTTTCTCGTGACACATTGTACTTCATGATAGTCATAAACTTGAGTCAATATATTTCACCTTTATTTGTGGGGGGGAAAAAAATCCCAAATTTTCAAATTTCTATTTCTCTACTTTTATAATAGATAGTGATAGCCCATATAATAGTTATTACTTTACATTCCCCATATGTCTACTTTATGTTTGGATCATTTAGAAAATTACATTTTATTTTTTGGGGACGTTAGAGGCTTAGAAGTTTGGAAGCAAATCATTAAATTTTTCGGAAAATTTCCAAAACCTGCTTTTTAAGAACCAGTTCAGGTCTGAAGTCACTTTGTGAGGCTTACATAATAGAAACCACCCAAAAGTGACCCTAGAAACTGCACTCCTCAAGGTATTCAAAACTGATTTTACAAACTTTGTTAACACTTTATGTATTCCACAAGAATTTATGGAAAATGGAGATGGAATTTTAGAATTTCACTTTCTTTTGGCAGATTTTACATTTTAATCCATTTTTTCCAGTAGCAAAGCAAGGGTTAACAGCCAAACAAAACTCAATGTTTATTCCCCTGATTCTGTGGTTTACAGAAACTCCCCACATGTGGTTGTATACACTGTACGGGCACACGGTCGGGCGCAGTAGGAAAGGATCTATATTACGTTTTTTGGGAGGCAAGATAACCAAAAAATGTATGTTTTGGCACCGTTTTTTTTTTTTTAACAGCATTCACCTGACAGGGTTGATCATGCGCTATTTTTATAGAGCAGGTTGTTACGGTCGCAATGATATCAAATATGTCTACTTTCTATGATGTTTGTTTCAGTTTTACATAATAAAGCATTTTTGAAAACAAAAATTAGGTTTTTGTATCTCCATTTTCTGAACGCCCAATTTTTTTTATTTTTCTGCCGATCGTCTTGAGCCATAGTTCGTTTTTTGCAGGAAGAGTTGATATTTTCATTGATACCATTTTTGGGTGCATATGATTTTTTGATCATTCATTATTACACTTTATGGGGCAAGGTATTACACTTTTTTGGCGCAGTTTTTATTTATTTTTACAGCGTTTACCTAAGGAATTAAGTCATGTGAAATTTTTATAGAGCAGATCATTACGGACGTGTCAATACCTAATATGTATACTTTTTCTTATTTATTTAAGTTTTACACAATAATAGCATTTTTTAAACCAAAATAATATTTTAGTGTATCTATAGTCTGAGAGCCATAGCTTTTTGTTTTTTTACCAATTGTCTTAGGTAATGTCTCATTTTTTGTTTTTTATTATAAAATAAGGTGAAATGGGCATTTTTCACTTTTTTTTACTTTTATTTCTGATGTTCACTTTTGGGGTCTGATTCCCCTCTACAATGCATTAAAATACATTTGTATTGTAATGCATTGCCTGTTCGTGTACTACAGTGAGTAGTACACTAACAGGTTGTCTAGGAGACTGGCCTGAGGCTGGACAGGTTGCCTAGGAGACGGGCCTGAGGCTGGACAGGTTGCCTAGGAGACGGGCCTGAGGCTGGACAGGTTGCCTAGGAGACGGGCCTGAGGCTGGATCTCCTCGGCACCCGTAGAAGGCAGGTCCCGATGCCGTGCAAGACATTGGGCAGCCTCTGCACGGCATCGGGCTGCCTTCTGAGACATTGAGTCTCCGTCACAGCAGCGCGGGGAATCGATGCTCTCCCTCACACGTCACAAACCCCTTCTATGTCGCAGTCAGTGGGGACCGCGGCATATGAGTTGTTAATCCACCGGCATCGGCTTTTACAGCGATGCCGGCGGATACAGCAGGAGCCCGGCTACCACGGACTGCCGGGCCCCTGCAGTGATTGCGCGCGCACCGCTCCAGTGCCCGCCCGATCACCATGACGTACTATTACGTCAAATTGCGGGAACGCAGTGGCTTCCATGACGTAATAGTACGTCATATGTCGGGAAGGGGTTAAAGGCATATTATCTTTTCCGCTTCTGTGAACACAATATATATATAACTATTATATGACACCCAAACATGAAGTCTCTGTAAATAACTCTGCTTTTGTCTTTAACACACAAACATTAAGGCTATTGGCAGGTCCAGCTGTCTACACATATAAGCTGTGCTGACAACCTAGGACAGGTCTCAGGTAACTCTATGTTCTCAGTGGTAGGACTTAAACATGTCAGGTTCTCAACTTCCAAGTGTCTTTTATCACTCTCAAGTAGAACAGCTATCTTCTGTATGGGATGTCCAACCTGAGTGGAGCAGGGAGACGTTTTCCCTTTTTGTCAAGTTTTGAGTCTCCTATTTGTAACAACACTCTTCTTACTAGTCTGTCTTCATCTAGTTCCAATTCTTCTCTCAGAAACTTGCTTACTGATGCTGAAACTACGGCTCAAGTCTTGGTATTGTCTGAATACTGGTAGGCGCAACTCTGGCCTTCCCCATAACCAGGGCACAGTGTATCCTTTCTTCTCCTATCCCTCAGATGTAGGAGCACTGACCATAACTACTGGCATATTTACTACAAAGTAATGAAGTTCTATTTTCTTGTACTTTCCGAAATTATAAGGTACAAAACATCTGGGTATCCGAACTTCTCTGAAGTTTTGCAAGTCTCTTATCCAACCCTCCCACCTTGGCCTCAAATTTTCAGGTATGGGCTCGTCCCATCCCAACTTCTGTCTACATAATTCTTGCAGTATTTCTTTTTCTCTGAGGATCACTGGGGCCAAGAATCCTAATGGATCAAATATAGAAGCCACTGCGGAAAGAATGCTTCGTCTAGTTGCAACTTTCTCTTCAATAGATACTTCAAAGAAGAACTTGTCGTTCTCTACATTCCATCCCAATCCAAGTACGTTCTGAACTGGAAGATGATCATAATTGAGATCTACATTCTTCATTGTTGCTGCACGTTCAGAGTCACTGATGGATTCCAGTACCTCTCTGTTGTTTGAGATGAATTTGTGAAGGCGCAGGTTTCCTCTTGCGCATAACTCTTGGCTTTCTTTCACTAGTTTGATTGCAGATTCTGTGGACTCTAGACTCATGAGACCATCATCTACATAAAAGTTTTTCTTCAGAAAATTTGCTGCTGATGGGCAACCCTTTTCATTCTGATTGGCCAGGTACTTCATGCCATAATTGGCGCGACATGGAGATGATGCTGCTCCAAACAAGTGTACTTTCATTCTGTAGTCTGCTGGCTCTGTATCTGTATCTCCATCCTCCCACCATAGAAACCTCAGGAAGTCTCTATCTTCATTTTTCACATGAAACTGGTGGAACTTCTTTTCAATGTCACACATGACCGCTACGGGATACTTTCTAAATCTGCAGAGTACTCCAGGCAGAGTGTTTGTAAGATCTGGTCCTTTTATTAGATGATCATTCAATGCAACATCATTGTACTTTGCTGAGCAATCAAATACTACTCTAATCTTATCTGGTTTCTTTGAGTGGTAGACACCTTGATGTGGGATGTACCACACTTCTCCCTTTTTAGGTTGGTTGGTACTTTCTCTGCATGTCCTTCTTCGAGGATGCCTTCCATGAATTTTAGATAATCATTCTTCAGTTTGGGATCTCTTCCCATCCTTTTCTTCAAACATTTCAATCTTGCTAGGGCAAGATTTCTGTTATTTGGCAGACGAGGTTGTTCTCTAAAGGGTAAGGGCATTTCAAGATGAACTTGTTGATTCTGCTGAATACTTTCTTCTAGAGTGTGTATGAACTTTATGTCTTCTTGGGATACACTCTTTTCTTTAGAACTTATGTCTGCAATGTCGAATTCAAGGATCTTGATTACTTTTGCTGGACTTACAGTTGGTAACTCTTGGACAGATATTCGATGACACAATCCTGTCACCTGTCTTGAGTTTGCGATCTGCTGTTTTCCTCCAACAATACCCCATCCTAGATCAGTTTGAACAGCGTAGGGTTCACCCTTTCCTCCTGTGATTTACCTTTCGTGGTGCCAAGGCTTCGGGACAATCGTAGCCTATAAACAGTTCAACACCAAACTCCTTCAGCGGGGACATTTCATGTGATATGACAGATAGGTTCCCCCATTCATTGGCTGTTTCACAGGTAGGTATGCGATCTTGATCTAGAGGCATATCGTCTTTTGTATAAGCTGGAGGTAGAGCTAATGTGCAGTTTGAATGAAGTCCTCTAACTCTCAGTCCTTTGACCTTTTGACTGTTCACTACTGTGTCTCTCCCCGCCATTGTAGTGAGTTTGAGCGTCACTGGTTCTGCAGCCACTTGTAATTTCTTGCAGATTTCTTGATCAATGAAGGTGACGTCACTCTGGGCATCCAGTAGCACATAGGCGTTTACCGTCTTGTTCCTCCTTTTAGGATTTAATATGCACACTGGTACAACCATTGATGTGCCGTTGCTTTCTCCTTCCCTCACTCTGCAAGAGAATACCGATACTTTCTTTCCTTCCTCAGTATCTTTAGGTATTGAGGACTTATCTTTCTTTGGACGTTCTTTATGTAGTGGTGTAGGATGGCGTCCTTTGCAAACTCTGCCTGTGGCCTTTTTCTTACACTCCTTAGTAACATGGCCTTTTCTTAGGCATCCGAAACACAGTTGGTTATCCAGTGCAAACCTTTTCTTTTCATCTGGACACTTCTCCTTCAATTGTTGGCACTTATGTATGGAGTGGTTCTCTCCACAGAACATACACTTGAAGGTAGTCTGAAGATTTGTCGGTTCTGTCTCTCTACTGATCCCAGTAGTGACTTTGAACTTGCTTTTGTAGATATCTGGACCTTTAGCTGCTGTTTTGGTTGCAAAGCTAGTTGCTCTTGCACGTCTTATCTCTCTTGCAGGCCTTTCTTCTAAGGATTTTAAGACATAAGATGCTGTTACTGGATTACATACTATCCGTGCTTCCTTATTGACGAACTCTTTAAAACTTGGGAAGTCCTTACCTAGATCTAACTGTTCAGTT
This sequence comes from Bufo gargarizans, assembly GCF_014858855.1. NCBI lineage: Eukaryota > Metazoa > Chordata > Amphibia > Anura > Bufonidae > Bufo > Bufo gargarizans. Next base: position 224,212,463 of record NC_058085.1, on the reverse strand, counting down.
ACATAGTGATTCCATCTAGAAGCCACTTCTTCAGGTAGCTTAGTTAGCATCCTGTGGTTTTCTAGATAATCGTTCAGTACTTCTAGTTCTCGTACATGTGGGATGGCATTGCTGCATGCTTGCAGGAAGTCACCATACTCTTGGAGTCTGAAGTGTTCTTTAGGACCTATTTTAGGCCAGTTATTCAGTTTCTCTCTAAAGGCTCTTTGTACTAAGAAAGGATGACCATATCTTGCATTTAATTTTTCCCAAGCTTGTTTGTAGGCTTCTTTGTATTTTCTAAAGAAGTTACCTTCAAGAACTTCCTTGGTTTCTCCACCAACATATCTCTGAAGGTAGAATAACTTGTCAACTGGACCGAAGCAATGATGCTCAATGATCATCTCAAAGCTTGCCTTCCACTCTATAATCTTCAGTATGTCCTTTGAAAATACAGTGGTTTCCGGCATGGGAAGTCTAGTGAGGACTGTTCTCTGTGGTCTTGCTGGGGCAATGGTTGCAACACTCTCCTGAGCATTGCCGTTGCATCTAGGAATAGAATCATCCAGTTCTATTTTCTCACTTAGTTCTGAATTAGGTGAGTCCTTTTCTTCTTCTTCTTCGGTAGAAATAGAGGGTAAATTCACACACCTTTTTCCTAACATTAGACTAGGCCTCTCTGTCTTTCTGAGCAGGGATGGAAGGATAGTAACTTATTTCTTCACTACATGTTGGAGATTCCCTTCCATTCTCCTGGGTGTATGAAGGAAAGTAGGAGTCTGTTTCTTCACTTTACAGATTTGAACCTATGACTACTCTGCCTTTCCAGAAATTTCATCTGTTGGCTTTATGCCTCCATTTCAGCTTCCATCTGATGGCGCTGTGCTTCCATTTCAGCTTCCTTTTCAGCCATCAGTTGGCGCTGCGCCTCGATGGCAGCTTCTATCTCAATTTCTGCTCTCTTGACAGCAAGTTGTTCAGCTAATTCCTTTATTTTGGCTGAAGTATTTGAGGACTCTGATATGTGGGTGGCACTTCTGCTAGCGACGGAAGTCACACTTGAGATTGTGGTACCACCTATTCCCTGCGCTGGTACGTTATTACACTGCGTATTTTCCACGTGGAGGAAGAAGGTGTACATGAGGTTTGTCTCAGTCACTGCGCTGGTACGGTATTACACTGCAGTGTTTCCACGTGGAGGAAGAAAGTGTACATGAGGTTTGTCTCAGTCACTGCGCTGGTACGGTATTACACTGCAGTGTTTCCACGTGGAGGAAGAAAGTGTACATGAGGTTTGTCTGATCTCAGTCACTGCGCTGGTACGGTATTACACTGCAGTGTAAGAAGAAAGTGTACATGAGGTTTGTCTGATCTCAGTCACTGCGCTGGTACGGTATTACACTGCAGTGTAAGAAGAAAGTGTACATGAGGTTTGTCTGATCTCAGTCACTGCGCTGGTACGGTATTACACTGCAGTGTAAGAAGAAAGTGTACATGAGGTTTGTCTGATCTCAGTCACTGCGCTGGTACGGTATTATACTGCAGTGTAAGAAGAAAGTGTACATGAGGTTTGTCTCAGTCACTGCGCTGGTACGGTATTATACTGCAGTGTAAGAAGAAAGTGTACATGAGGTTTGTCTGATCTCAGTCACTGCGCTGGTACGGTATTACACTGCAGTGTAAGAAGAAAGTGTACATGAGGTTTGTCTGATCTCAGTCCCTGCGCTGGTACGATATTATACTGCAGTGTAAGAAGAAAGTGTACATGAAGTTTGTCTGATCTCAGTCACTGCGCTGGTACGGTATTATACTGCAGTGTAAGAAGAAAGTGTACATGAGGTTTGTCTGATCTCAGTCACTGCGCTGGTACGGTATTATACTGCAGTGTAAGAAGAAAGTGTACATGAGGTTTGTCTGATCTCAGTCCCTGCGCTGGTACGGTATTACACTGCAGTGTAAGAAGAAAGTGTACATGAGGTTTGTCTGATCTCATTCACTGCGCTGGTACGGTATTACACTGCAGTGTAAGAAGAAAGTGTACATGAGGTTTGTCTCAGTCACTGCGCTGGTACGGTATTATACTGCAGTGTAAGAAGAAAGTGTACATGAGGTTTGTCTGATCTCAGTCACTGCGCTGGTACGGTATTACACTGCAGTGTAAGAAGAAAGTGTACATGAGGTTTGTCTCAGTCACTGCGCTGGTACGGTATTATACTGCAGTGTAAGAAGAAAGTGTACATGAGGTTTGTCTGATCTCAGTCCCTGCGCTGGTACGGTATTACACTGCAGTGTAAGAAGAAAGTGTACATGAGGTTTGTCTGATCTCAGTCCCTGCGCTGGTACGGTATTACACTGCAGTGTAAGAAGAAAGTGTACATGAGGTTTGTCTGATCTCAGTCACTGCGCTGGTACGGTATTACACTGCAGTGTAAGAAGAAAGTGTACATGAGGTTTGTCTGATCTCAGTCACTGCGCTGGTACGGTACTATACTGCAGTGTAAGAAGAAAGTGTACATGAGGTTTGTCTGATCTCAGTCACTGCGCTGGTACGGTATTACACTGCAGTGTAAGAAGAAAGTGTACATGAGGTTTGTCTGATCTCAGTCACTGCGCTGGTACGGTACTATACTGCAGTGTAAGAAGAAAGTGTACATGAGGTTTGTCTGATCTCAGTCGCTGCGCTGGTACGGTATTACACTGCGCTGTTCCCACACGGAAGAAAACACGTGTAATCCGCGTGGTGTGTAGCCGTAATGTACTGAACCACATGGCTGCAGCAGCGGAAGCAAACATCATGCTGCCTGTCATATATTTCTGGACGCCCCGTGGTCCGCGCTCATATAACGCAGTCCTTCACATCCACGTGGTTGCTCAATGCTTTAGGAAATTTGTGAATTAGGCCTCACGCTCACCACCGTATTTTAGATCCGCATCTGTTTTTTGTGGTTTTTATATAAACCCATTCATGTCTAAAAAACAGACAACATATTGATGTCATCCGTGTTCTGTCCGCGTCCGTGTGTCCGTCCTATTCTTGTCTGTATAGCCAGACAGTAGCCGTTTGTAGAAATAGGGCTGAGAGGAATGCGGATTGCAGGCGGCCGTGCGCTGACTGCAGAGCGGATACTGCAGGATGCTATTGGGTGCAGCCGATGTCCTGGGTGGTGAGGACGGATACGGCCACCATCAGTGGTAGAGGATCACCACTGCACTCTTTATTACAAGTCCTCCATATAATATACTGCAACTGCAAAGCAACGTTGGCTTTTACAGTGACTGTAGTTCTGACGTTCCGGTCCCAGAGTCACTAGAAGAAATCTGGAAACAACATGAGAAGAAGTCCAGATCGACCCATCTCATTATAAAATAGTGACTACAAGCTTCTCATCAAACTGATTGATGAAAGACTCCAGGACTTCCAGCCACCTCTTATTATGGGTTTGTGAAGCCCAGACACTGAAAATGTTCGTACAGCGGTGGTGGCCATAAGTGCTCGACGTCCCAACGCCCCGGAAAATATGTTCTTGAGCCTAGACACGGAGAAGGTGTTTGATAAGATCTCGCGGCCATTTCTCAATGCAGCATTATCAGACACTTTGGTCCTATTATCTCCAAATAGATGTCTGCACAAGACTTGCGGTGAATGGGCCCCTGGGATGTCCTTAGAGGAGCCCATCAGGGCTATCCACTATCCACTTTACTTTTCAACCTGGCCCTAGATCCCTTGCTTTACTATCTCTGCTCTCCCCGTCCTGCAGAGTCATCATATCCACTATGTTACAATATCTCTGTTTCAGCCGTCACAGACAATATCCTGTGGATTATTACATTTCTGGAATCCACTTTATTATCACTGTAAAAACAAAACCCATAAAACTATATAAATGTGGTATCACTGTAATCGTACTGGAGAATGAAGGGAACAGGTCAGTTTTATATGCTGTTTTATCTGTTGTTGGGGGGGGGGCTCCTCCACCCTCACTGTCTATTACCCAGGGTTAGGGTCTGGTTTTCCTGGATAGGACGTTTATCTCAAACAAACCCTTGTGTTTGACCAGACAGTGGGGATCTGCTATCCCAGGACATCTACCCTATGCAGAACCTTCACCTCACAACTTGGAATTGGAGCGGCGGCTCTTGAGTAGCAGGGATTGTGTAATCCGATGATTTCTACTAACTAGCAGAAAGGGTTAGGATTAGGGAGCGTCACACATTAACCTTACAATCCGAGACGTCTTCAGCTTCTCCAAAGAGTTAATGTAAGGCAGCAAGTGAACCTTCAGTTCTTGAAATTGACATGTTGAAGGCAGGAGAAGAGGCAAGAGACACTTTAACTAAACAGTGATGTCTAGACAATGGGGTCAGAGAATGTCATTTCTTATGGGGTGTTCCCCGTACAGTAGTTAGTACTTAACAAAAGTGACAGGTTCATGGGTGCTTAAGGCTAACCTTACCCCGGTCCACCAATGATAGCGCTTACAGTGGGCACATGGGCATCATACCTGAGCCATGGAGCAGCTGAAAAGTGAGGCCCGGTCTGAAATCACCTTTTCTTATTACATGATGTGCATGGCCGATGTGCACCAGTTTCCTGGGGAAGAGCACAGCATTCACTACGAGAAGAAGACAAGCTGGCAGAGGCTCTTGGGAATGTTCTCTCAGAAACCTTGGGTCTTTGTGTCATGTTTATGTTATCTACACACATACTAGATACCTGAACACTGTTTCAGAGCAGGAGCTCCTCTTTATGCCAGTGGTAATGGCAGTGACCTCCTTTTAGAAGGATAATGCGCCAGTTCCACTGCAGGAATTGTAGCTTGGGATTTAGCTGGTGAGGAGCAGAACATTTTTTAAGTCCTGTTGTGTTTACTGTTTACTTTTCCTCCAGGTTCCCCACAACTTGGTTCAATCGAGCATAAGAGAGAGATGTGCTCCCAAAACAAGTCTGATCAATGGGGGCCCACCTATCACTTAAAGGAACTGCTGGTAGTATCTTGGTGGCAGATACCATATGTCAGAGGTTTTGTGGAGTCCATGCCTCACATGGTCGGACATTTATTTTTATTTTTTATGGTAAGAGAGTAAGCTACAGAATATTAGGCAGGTTAGGAGAGAGAAACTGCCCTTCCAGGGAAAGGAAACTTGGAAGTATAGAAATATAGAGCTTTCTCAAGTGGTTTCCCATTGCTGGTGAAGAAGACTCTTGGAGGAGTTGTTTCCTTAAATTGACTGACTGATGAAAGATGAGGGTCTTAACTGTGGGTTATCTGTTTTGAGATTTAGATTTCCTTCATAAGATATTTGGATCTAGCTTTTCTCCACCAGACAACCCATCTAAATCCTTTAAAGGGCTCACTCCCGGCACCCCGCTGAGCAGCTGTTTGAAGAGTTCTTTTCATTTTTTACCTGCTTGCCGTCACAACCGCATCGGTGAGCAGGTCATCAATATATATATATATAAATAGCGATCTACCCCTCTGAGTTTCTACCATCTACTGAAAAAGGATTCCCTTGAGGAAGGAGTGAAAGATCTACAGGAGGCCATGTATTCAGTCACTGTGTGCTTGGGTCTCCACAGGTGGATCCAGGAGGAGAAGTCCCCCCGAGAGATGTCCACGTCCTCTGTATTCCCAGGACTGTCCAGAGGAGAAGCTCCCAGAGAACCATCAGGTAGATGGAGCTGAAGTCTCCCCAGAATCTGACCAGAAAGGGACTGAACTAAAGACCATTTTACATTTCTCTTCTTTAGGATGAAAATCTGATGGATATTAAGGCTGAGGTTAAAGATGAAGCAGAAGAGGAGACGGATTTATGGGGCGATCAGCAGGGTAAGGAGGGGGCTGTCATGGGTCCCCTGGATACTACTCCCATCATCTCATCATCACATGTAATAATCTCTCCTGGCCCTGTGTGTTTCCTACAGATGGACTCGTAGAAGGAAATCCCCCCGAGAGATGTCCCCTGTATTCCCAGGACTGTCCAGAGGAGAAGCTCCCAGAGAACCATCAGGTAGATGGAGCTGAGCCCTATACACATCTATATAGGGGGGTCCTGCAGTCATAGAGGGGTCATAGATTGTGGGGGTCTCTTATGTGGATCTGTTAGATGTCCCACCTGTCTGCTGTATTGTCCTGAATTGTTACAGATGACAAATCAGGGGGAAGATGTGACTGATATTATAGTGGAGGATGAAGAAGAGCGGATGATGGGCGATCCCCCGTGTAAGAGTGAGGTGGAGGAGGACATTCCAGTCCATGTGACCACAGGTATGGAATGATGAATGGAGGAAGGGAATTGGGAGGTTTCTTCAGGTGAGGCTCCACCTCAGAGCTGCAGTAAAGGAGCACTCCGGGCAGTGACCCCTGTGTTATGTGCAGGAGCGGAGGGAGATGTGACTGCACATAGAAGTCCTCTCCAGGATCTTCTCTCCACCCTCTCATGGTCCAGGCTGGACACTTAGCACCAGGTGTCCGACCCTTGTGTCCGACCAGACAGTGGGGATCTGCTATCCCAGGACATCTTCCCCATGCAAAATATTCACCTCACAACTTGGAATTGAAGCGGTGGCTCTTGAATAGCAGGGATTGTGTTATCCGATGATTTCTACTAACTAGCAGAAAGGGTTAGGATTAGGGAGTGTCACACATTAACCTTACAATCCGAAACGTCTTAAGCTTCTGAAGGCACCTGTCTAGGGGTAGATGTAAGGCAGCAAGTGAACCTTTAATTCTTGAAATTGACATGTTGAAGGCTGAAAAAGAGTCATGAGACACTTTAACTAAACAGTGATGTCTAGACAATAGGGTCAGAGAATGTCATTTCTTATGGGGTGTTCCCCGTACAGTGGTTAGTACTTAACAAAAGTGACAGGTTCATGGGTGCTTAAGGCTAACCTTACCCCTGTCCACCAATGATAGCGCTTACAGTGGGCACATGGGCATCATACCTGAGCCATGAAGCAGCTGAAAAGTGAGGCCCGGTCTAAAATCACCTTCTCTTATTACATTATGTGTAATAAGAGAAGTTGATTTCATTATGTGTAATAAGAGAAGGTGATTATTACATTCGTCTCCTTCTCTGACCCTGACCAGGTTGTATGCCCCTCTTAAATCCAGCTTAGAAAAAACTTTAGCCCCAACAATCTGGTTAAACAGGTCCGGGATCAGAGGAAGCGGATATGGGTCACAAATCGTTATACGGTTCAGCTCCCTGAAATCCAGACAAGGTCTTAAAGAACCATCTTTTTTCTTAACAAAAAAAAAAAACAGCGGCAACAGGTGACTTCGAGGGTCGGATGTGTCCCTTTCTCAGGCTCTCAGAGATATAAGCACGCATAGCGACTCTTTCAGGTTGGGAGAGATTGTATAGTCGAGATTTAGGCAGCTTGGCGCCTGGGATGAGATTAATAGGGCAATCGTACTCCCGGTGCGGGAGCAACTCCTGGACACCACTCTCGGAGAACACATCCAAAAATTCAGAGAGAAAAGATGGTACAGTCTTGGTAGAAACCTCTGAAAGAGATGCCGTGAGGCAATTCTCTCTGCAAAAGTCACTCCAACCATTTATTTGCCTCGCTTGCCAATCAATGGTGGGGTTATGTTTAGTGAGCCAGGGCAGCCCCAACACTAGAGGAATAGGCAAACCGCTAAGGACGAAACATGACACATCCTCAACATGAGCGTCACCCACAATCAAACGGATATTGTGAACTATGCCCTTTAACGATCTTTGAGAAAGTGGAGCGGAATCAATAGCAAAGACAGGTATATCTTTTCCCAAAGTGCATACCTGGAAACCATGCGTTGTTCCAAATTGATTATCAATGAGATTGACAGCTGCTCCACTATCAACAAAAATCTCACAAACAATGTTCTTGCTGTCTAGCGCCACCCTAGCAGGTAGGAGAAAACGGGAACTACAAGCAAACGGCAAACCTTCACTTTCAGCATCAACCCTGCCAATAGTAGCAAATGGAAAGATTTTAGAGGTTTTTTTTTGTTTTGTTTTGATTACCCTCTGAAAACTGCCTGAATCTCCTAGAGGGGGCAAACATTAGCCAAATGATTTATACCCCCACAGCAGAAACAAACCCTCCTCTGAGAGCTGAATCCTCTACTATCAGAGGCAAGCAAACCCAGCTGCATGGCCTCCTCCTCAGAGGGGATTGAGAGAGACTGAGACCCCTGCGCACTGAATGAGACAGCCCCACTGTCCTTGGACTGAGTATGACAGGAAAGAGTAGTCTCCTCTCTCTCTAAGACGCCTGTCAATACGAACAGCTAGAGACATGGCAGATTCTAACAAGGCTGGTCTCTCATGAAAAGCAAATGCATCTTTCAATCTTTCCGAAAGACCATGGCAAAATTGACTTCGGAGTGCAGCATCATTCCAACCAGTATCAGCTGCCCATCTCCAAAATTCAGAACAATATATCTCTGCGGAGTGTTTACCCTAGCATAAAAGACGCAGTTTAGATTCAGCCAGAGCAATACGATCCGGGTCATCATATATCTGCCCAAGGGCTATAAAAAATTAATCCACCGATTGGAGGGGCCGTGCCCCCATCGGCAGCGAAAAGGCCCAAGACTGAGCGTTATCCCTGAGCAGCGAGATGATGATCCCCACCCTCTGCTCCTCATCACCAGAGGAATGGGGAAGTAGGCGAAAATTGAGTTTGCAAGCCTCTCTAAAGCGAACAAAATTCTCACTACCCCCGGGGAATGCACCTGGAAGCGAGATCTTAGGCTTGGAACAAACTCCATGAACGCCAGCAAAACCGGTCACCTAAAACGGAGACACAGTTTACGGAGATCTACCACCTCCAGCGAAAGACCTTGCATGCGGTCAATCAAGGCTAAAACCGGATCCATGCTTAAGACGGTTATGGCGGTTTATAATGTCAAGGATGAAGTTAGCAGATAGCTGGAACATATAAATAAACGAGCGACTGGCTTGGTCCCAAACTAAGGAGCTTATAGGTGAGCCCTATAAAACCCTAAGAGCTCTCCCTGACTGCTATGCACATGCAAGGGTCTGTATGGTAGACGATTGCATGCCCCCGTACCTAATACTGTGTGACACCTGAAAACCCTATAATAGTGACCCTGCACTTAATACGGACGGAGTCAGGGTCATCTAGAATCAAGCCAGCAAGGAAACACAATAAAGTAAAAGACTTATCTGTACAAACAGCAGAAGCAGCCTCCAGCAGTGAACACCTCATCCAGGAAGTAGTATAAACCACAAAGTGAGGCAGTATGGGAGGGATAATAAAGGAAGACGATTAGTCGAAATATATGACACCTGGCAGAAGGAAAGGAGATGAGAAAGTGAATCCAAAACAAAGAACATCATACAAGAGGTAGAGGAAAAACGTCTGCCAGATCTTCTCACAGAACTGGAGGTGACAGCTGTGTGCTGAGCTCGTTCCTCTACTCCACAGGGCTGTGTGCTGAGCCCGTTCCGCTACACCACAGGGCTGTGTGCTGAGCCCGTTCCGCTACTCCACAGGGCTGTGTGCTGAGCCCGTTCCGCTACTCCACAGGGCTGTGTGCTGAGCCCGTTCTGCTACTCCACAGGGCTGTGTGCTGAGCCCGTTCTGCTACTCCACAGGGCTGTGTGCTGAGCCAGTTCCGCTACTCCACAGGGCTGTGTGCTGAGCTTGTTCCGCTACTCCCGTCTCACCTATGACTGCAGGCCTAGGTATGGATCCAACTCCATCATCAAGTTTGCAGATGACACCACGGTGATCGGTCTCATCCCTGACAACGATGAGTCTGACTACAGGGAGGAGGTGAAGCACCTAGCTGTCTGGTGCGCTGACCTGCTCTTGAATACCTGCAAAACAAAAGAGCTCATTGTGGACTTCAGGAAGGTGAAGAGGAACACCCATGACCCCATCCACATAAATGGCACGGCTGTTGAATGGGTTTCCAGCTTCAAGTTCCTGGGGACCCACATCTCTGAGAATCTGTCCTGGTCAACCAACATCTCCCGCCTGGTCAAGAAGGCACATTAGCACCTCATTTTTTTTTAGGACACTGAAGAAAAACCACCTGTCTGCTGACATACTGGGTAACTTCTATCACTGTGTGATAGAGAGCATTCTGACCAACTGTGTCACAGTCTGGAATGGGAATTGCTCTGTTGCTGACCACAAGGCCCTGCAGCACGTGGTGAAAACCGCCCATTGCATCACAGGGACGCCACTCCCCTCCATTTAGGATGTTCACAAGAAGAGATGTCTACGCCGGGCATGCATCATTCTTAGGGACTCCTTTCATCCTGCCAATAAACTCTTCCAGCTCCTTTCTTCCAGAAGGCGCTACAGGACCCTTCAGAATAAAACCCGCAGGTTTAGGAACAGCTTCTTCCCCACAGCTGTCACCCTACTGAACTCAGTCCCCACTGAACCCTTTCATCCATACTCGCTTAACCCTCTACATTCCTCCTCCCTCCATCCCTCCCAATGACCATGATCATTCATTCATAGCATTCACTGTAAGCTCACATTGGTTACTGCTATTGTTAGGTTACTTGTTCATAGTACATCTGTATATTTGCCCGTTTGTATAACAATATAGAACAGTTCATCTGTGTTTATATATATATACATCAGTACATCTGTATATATGTATACATCAGTACATCTGTATATGTATACATCAGCACATCTGTATATATATGTGTACCGCAGCACATCTGTCTATATGTACACATCAGCACATCTCTATATTTGTCCATAGTACATCTGTATATCAATATAAACACCTGTATATTTAACCTATTTGTACATAATCTGCACATAACTATTCCTACCTTCTACACTATCCTTATCTGTATATAACATGTTCTTATTGCACTTGCTGCTCTTTTGCACTTCTGATTAGATGCAAACTGCATTTCTTTACCCTGTCGTTATACATGTGTAATAATAATAAAGTTGAATCAATCAATCAAAATGTTATACATTTTTCAATTTGTCAAAATCCATTTTTAATCCTTACAGAAACCCCCGGTAAGATCTTCATGGTATCACTGCATTATAAAGAAGATGAAGATATCCCGTCACACTCTTCAAGAGAAATCTATAATATATGTAATGTATATCCGGGACCTCACAGTGCAGATCTGTCAGATAATCCTCCTAATCATGAGGAACCTTCTTCTGATCGATCACAGATTGTTACCACAAGTACGGGGCAGAAAGGGGGCAAAAAGTTTCAGTGTGGGGAATGTGGAAAACTGTTTAAAAGCTGCTCAAGTCTTTGCAATCATAGAAAAATTCACACAGGAGAGAAGCCATATTCATGTTCCAAATGTGGGAAATGTCTTAAAGGTAAATCAAGTCTTATTAGACATGAGAGAATTCACACAGGGGAGAAGCCATATTCATGTTCCAAATGTGGGAAATGTTTTATCCAGAAATCATATCTTGTTGCACATCGGAGAAATCACACAGGAGAGAAGCCATATTCATGTTCAGTGTGTGAAAAACGTTTTACAAAAAAATCTAATCTTTTTACGCATAAAAGAATTCACACAGGGGAAAGGCCATATCCATGTTCAGAATGTGGGAAATGTTTTATGTATAAATCCCGTCTTGTTTCACATGAGAGAATTCACACAGGAGAGAAACCATTTTTATGTTCAGAATGTGGGAAATGTTTTACAAATAAATCATATCTTGTTAAACATCATAGAAGTCACACAGGAGAGAATCCATATTCATGTTCAGAATGTGGGAAACGTTTTACAAAAAAAGAAAGTCTTGTTATACATGAGAGAATTCACACAGGAGAGAAGCCGTATTCATGTTCAGAATGTGGAAAATGCTTTAAAGATAAATCATATCTTGTTAGACATGAGAGAAGTCATACGGGAGAGAAGCCATATTCATGTTCAGAATGTGGGAAATGTTTTATTACTAACGCCAAACTTAGGATTCATCAGGAGAGAAATCATTTTAATGCTCCATAGTTCTGCAGACATTCCATGGGCAATAAAAGGGTTTCTTTTGGGGGGCGTGGCTTATCGGCCGAGACCAATGGCTGCGTGAAGAAACTGCTCTCGCACATCAGCGACTTTTCCACAGCAATCCCTTCACATCCGCTACCCACAGTGGCTCAGAACCAAGTCCAAGAGACAAATTCCCAGGCTAAGGAGCGAAAATGTAGAGAAACACTTTGAGAAAGGTCGGAACCAAGATGGTGCTGTCAGCCCTGATTCAGCTGCATCCAACTCTCCAGTTTGGGCGATGACTCCGGCGCAAGTTCCTACCTTACCCCCTCCGGCTCCTCCACATTCATCCCAGTCGAATTCCCCATCCTTACCTCCGGCCCCAGAGGACATTAAAGCAGAAGGAGAGGACACTCAAGATGGCGCTGGAGCTGAAAGCGCATCTCCTTCCAGCAGCCCACAAAAGAGGAAACAGCGTCTGGAACTCACCTCTGATACGCAGGTGGGCACTTCATTTTCAACCTCTATTATTGTGTCCTCTGAAGAGGACTCTCTGACTGTATTTCCCACCTCAGAAAAGCCAGTATCTGAGGACACTTTAAAATTAATAGCTCCAGGCACTGCATAACGACTTGGCCACATTATTAACCCCTATCTCCACCAAAGTGCAGGAAGTGGAAAACTGCATGTCTCACATGGAATCCAAATTGTCAGACTACGCCGCTTCTCCAAACGCTATTATCGATGCTCATAATGATATGGCAGATGAAGTAGAAGCCCTCAAACTAAACATGGCGGATGTGGAGGATTGTTCGCGCAGAAACAACATCAAATTCCGCGGCATTACAGAAGAGATCCCAAGCTCTGAACTTACATCATATATCCAAAAGCTGTTTCTGGCATTACTTCCTCATCTAACGCCCATCACATAGCCATAGACAGAGCACATAGGGTCCTGAAACCGAAATATATGGGCACAGCAGTACCTAGGGACACTTTGGCCTGCATTCACTTTTTCACCACCAAGGAGGCAGTGATGTAAGTGGCCAGAAAAATGGGGACGCTGCCTGCTCCTTATCATATGATACATCAATATACAGATCTGTCAGCGGTTACTATGCGGCAACGCCGCTCCTTACTCCCCATCACAGCGTCCTTATGGAACTGCAACACCTTATAAATGGGGATACCCGCTAAAGTTACTCATCACAAAGGATGGTCAAACTCATGTAATCCAGACCTTTGAAGATGGCAAGCGTCTGCTGACTGAATCGCGAATACCCATAACAACTCCCGAACCAGAAAAACCAACCCATCAAGACATACCCAGATATGAAAGTTTCTTTGAAGTCCCTTTTTGAATATTCTCTCTGGGACCCCTTCTGAGATTCTGGGCACCCATCCCTGGATGGATACAGTAGACTAATATTATAATGCTACTTCTGGGTATTCTTGGAGTTTAACTTTGTTTTGTAGAAAGCTAATCCCGGTTTCTTTCTTGTCCTTAGTGAGATTCTCCTCTTGTTATTGACTAGGTGGTTTTGCACTTCTTAACCATTTTTCTTCCTTCACAGGTAGCAATGGTGGAATTTATTCAAGTCTGCTTGTTGCAGCACTTTGCACATATAGGTTTTGGTGCTTTCCATGGTTGAACTCCCCCAACTTTACCAGTTTGTGGCCTAGCTATTGGCTTCAAAATGGAACTGTCACCCTTCGTTCTCGCCATTGATGGCAATTTCTCGTTTTGGACATTTTATTATCTTTTGTTTCTTCTTTTTAGTTGCTTTTCTCCCAAAGGACAATTTCCAATGGGTTTACATATATAATTTGTGTGGGACATCTCAGGAATGACGGTAACCGCACATTTGTGCTATCATCCTAAGCCATGGGATTGAAAATTCTACCCCTTAACACCAAGGGGCTAAATATTTTTTTTTTTTTTTATTATCTTTATTAATTAATATATCAAAACATTACAAATAGAAGAAAAAAAAAGGATACAATTCCCCCCCAACCCCAATTCCCTAAAACCCTCCCCTCCCCCCCTACCTGTGGTGCGTCAAAATAAAACCTTTATATATAAAAAAAATAATCAAACACAACCAATCAGATCCTCCAACCACCCCATATCTTAGTCCACTTCTCCTCAGCTTCCCTCTGTTTATACACAATTTTCTCATAATTTTTTACCTTAACGATTAAATTTATCCAAGTGTTTATATCTGGAGTGTATCGAGCAAACCAGGCCCGACTGACCAGCACTCTGGCCAACATCAGTATCCTACTCAGGAGGATCTTTTGATACTTGTGATTACTTAGTTTGGAAAGATCATTAAGCACGAATACTTGTAATTCAAAAGGGATTCGGACTTTTAGTTTATGCATAATACAGTTGTTTATAGTATTCCAGTAGTTTATAAGTTCTGGACAAGTCCATATCATATGAAGGAAATCCGCTCCTGCAGTGTCACATTTAGGGCAGTTAGACGTGTCTCTTAATCCACATTTATTCATCCATATAGGAGTGATATATAATCTATGGCAAATATAAAATTGTACTAGAACATGGTTGAAGTTCTGGGATAGTGAGCCTAAATTCCCAAAAATATTCTCCCACCCTTCTATTTGTAGATTCGGACAATCCGCCTCCCACGCTCTTTGTCCTGGTGACTGTGTATCACTAAACCGTGCCTTAAGTAGTAGCTTATATATGTTTGAAATTTTTATTCTAGAAGGTGTACCCCCTACCCAATCATTCAAAAAAGAGGAATTATCTATATCCAACACCAGTTTATCATCCAAACTGGATAGTACTGAGCGCAATTGAAAATACCTAAACCATGAAAGGTTTCTATATTATGTGTCATCTCTATAAATGGTTTAATGTCTCTATCCTTAACTACCTGTGATATATACAGAATTTTATTCTTCTGCCAAAATGTGTCGGCTGCAATATCATCCAGCCTTTGTAAATATAAATTATGCCAGAGGGGCGTAAATGTGAGTGAACCCTTGACCTTCAACCATGTCCTAGTTGTAGCCCACACTTTCAGGAGTAATTTTATAGTCTCTCTATAGCCTCGCTCATAGCTCTTCAGTAACCCGGATTCCAACAGGGTAAATATATTATTGTGGACATTACTAGTTACCAACTTCCCCAGGAGTGCGCTGTTCTCTGATTCGTAGCACATCAATAACTGGGCTGCAATAAAGTACCCTTTAAAGTAAGGAAGATTTAAACCCCCGCACTCCACAGATTTATACAAATATTCCAGCTTTATTCGAACTCGCTTTCTTCCCCATATTAAATCATTAATTATTCTTTCCATGAGTTTAAAATACTTATCTTGTATCCAAATAGGTGTATTCCTGAG
This sequence comes from Bufo gargarizans, assembly GCF_014858855.1. NCBI lineage: Eukaryota > Metazoa > Chordata > Amphibia > Anura > Bufonidae > Bufo > Bufo gargarizans. The sequence goes on along the minus strand of NC_058085.1, from coordinate 224,197,152 downwards.
CACATAGAGAAATTGTGGTAATATCACCATTTTAACCAGTGAAACTCGGTCAGCTCTGGATAGGGGAAGTCTCAGCCAGATCCCTATTTTAGCTCTACTCCTTACCATTATGGGGATCAAATTAAGTTGTATAAAATTTTCGACCCGGGGTGATATAGTCAAACCCAAGTATTGAAAAGTGTCAACAATATTCAACTGTGTCACGAGAACCTCTTTCTGTGGCAGGGGGTCTATTGGCATCAAACTGGTCTTGGCCCAATTTATAAGAAGACCGGACACCTCACCAAATGCTTTAACCATTTGAATAATCCTAGGAAGGGTAATTTCGGTATGGTCTATAAAAAAAAGAACATCATCCGCATATAAGGAGATACGGTCTTGTGTTCCTAACGTACCAAATCCTTTAACCTGATCATCCTGTCTAATGGCCATCGCAAGGGGTTCGATGTAAATATCGAATAACAAGGGGGATAATGGACAGCCCTGCCACGTGCCTCTATTTAAGTCAATACTACTACTCAGGATTCCATTAAGACTCAATTTTGCCCTTGGAGATCTATACAATATTTTAAGAGTACCTATGAACCTTTGCCCAAAGCCCATCCTTGCCAGAACCTTCCAGAGGAAGCGCCACTCCACCCTGTCAAAGGCCTTGGAGGCATCCAATGACAGGATGGAGCGAGCGGTCCCCCCAGGGGCCTGAATATTAGAAAAGAGCCGATGTAGATTATGATGTGTGCCCTTGCCTTGAATAAAGCCACTCTGATCCGGATGGACAATAGAGGAAATGACCCCAGAAAGCCTTGTAGCCAAGACCCTCGCAAGAAGCTTTACATCTGCATTAAGCAGTGAGATTGGTCTATAGGATTCTAAATCTAAAGGGTCCTTGCCTTTTTTTGGAATTAATATTATTACAGCTTCCATCATTGAATCTGGCAACTTCCCATCCTCCATTGATTCAGAAAAGACCTCCAACAGTCTGGGGAGAATACACTCCCTATATTTACTATAGAATTCATATGGCAGCCCATCTGAGCCAGGAGTAGAGTTAGGCCTAGTTCACACGACCGTATGGCTTTTATTGTTTTTTGCGGTCCGTTTTTCACGGATCCGTTGTTCCGTTTTTAAGTTCCGTTGTGTTTCCGTTTCCTTTCCGTTTTTCCGTTCCGTTTTTCCGTATGGCATATACAGTATACAGTAATTAGATAGAAAAAATTGGGCTGGGCATAACATTTTCAATAGATGATTCAGAAAAAACGGAACGGAAACGGAAGACATACGGATGCATTTCCGTATGTGTTCCGTTTTTTTTGCGGACCTATTGACTTGAATGGAGCCACGACCCGTGATTTACGGCCAAATATAGGACAAGCTCTATCTTTCAACGGAACGGAAAAACAGAAATACGGAAACGAAATGCATACGGAACACATTCCGTTTTTTTTGCGGAACCATTGAAATGAATGGTTCCGTATACGGACCGTATACGGAACACAAAAAAACGGCCCGTACACCCGCAAAAAAAACGTTTGTGTGAACTAGGCCTTAGCTGAACATAATTTAATAGCTCCCTCAAGTTCCTGAATTGAGACCTCTAATTCAAGTGCTTTCTTTTGCGTCTCAGTAATAGTTGGAAAGATGATCCTATCAAGATAGAAATCTATCTTATCGTCTGTGATCTTAGATTCAGCTTTATACAAATCAAGGAAATAGTCAACAAAGGCCTTCTCTACCGGGCCCTGTCCAGTGACCATCCTACCATCACTCAATCGAACCTTATCTATATATTTTTTGGATTGTTGGCTTGAAATTACTCTGGACAGAAGTTTACCAGGTCGCCCTGACTCCGTGAAGTATTTTTGCCCCTTAAAAAAAAGGCTCTGTTGGGCCTTGTCCAATAAAAAATTAGAATATATTTGTGTGGCTCTTTGCATATTTTCCCTATTCTCCTCCGTCTTATTCATATAAAAGGATTCTGTCGCCAGTGCTGCACGTTCTTCTAGATTTTTCTGTTTTTTCCCGTACTCCCTTCTAAGGTTCGCGATGTTACTAACCATCAATCCCCTCATATACGCCTTAAAAGTGTCCTATACCACTTGAATTTTTGCTGAGCCATAGTTATTATCCCAGAATCGGCCAATTTCATTTTGGATTACTTCATGTGTCTTTATAACCGATAGCCAGTAAGGATTTAGTCTAAAAGGAGGTTTTGGTGTGTATCTTTCCTGAGATAAGCAGAGTTCAAGTAGTAACGGAGAATGATCCGATATTGATCTCGTTTCGTATTTCATTCGCTTTACCAATTTCACATGTTTACTACTTATCAATGCAAGATCTATTCTAGACATCGATTTACCTGCTTTACTAAAACATGAGAAAACCCTTTTCCCCTGTCCCAGATATTCCCAAACATCTTCAAAGCCAGCCTCCAGGCAAAACCGTGCCAGGGGAGACCCCTGAAGCGGACTATCACTCCTGACACTCGTAGAGACTCTATCACGTAGAGGATCAATGACACAGTTAAAATCGCCAATAATCAGTGTTGGACACTCTGGCCATTTATCCATAAATAATACCAAAGAATTAAGGACCGAAAAGGAAAATGGCGGTGGAATATAGACAAAGGCCAAAATACATATCTTCCCCCTTAACCTACAATATAAGAAAATAAATCTCCCCTGTTGGTCAACAGAGGATGCCTCACAAACGAAATCAATAAGTCTATGTATCAAGACAGTAACACCTCTCGAGTAATTAGAGAAAGTAGAATGATACGTGTGCGCAGCCCATTCCCTGTCGACCACCCTAGAGGTCTCTTCAGTGAGATGGGTCTCTAGCAGGCATACTATTGCTGGTAAGTGGACCCGAGTCAAGTCAAAAACCGCTTGTCTTTTTCCTCTATCCCCCAAACCACGTATATTCCAAGCAATAATTCTAGTCAACATTATCAATAGCGGTTAAATGGGAAAAAGAGGAAAAAGAAAGAAAAAACGAAGAAAGAGAAAAAAAAAGAAAGTATATCATTTGACGCACCACAGCCCCACCCCAACCCTCCCCCCCAACCCCCCGTACAGATAATCCACCACTTATTGTAGTAGATTTCTCTCCTATGACCATCCCTCCCGCACTCCCCCCACTCGGTCGTCCCCATTAGGAGGCGAAGAAAAGGGAATTTAGGGGTATAAACCCCTTATAACAATTCTAATTCCCACCACATCCTAAAGCAATTGAATCATAGATTATTTCGATCAAGCCAGTCCGTGGCTTCTTCCGAGGTGTCAAAAAATAGAGTTTTATCATTGAAAATAATCCGCAATTTTGCTGGGAATATAAGAGAATATTTAATATCCCTTTCTCTTAGCCTCTTTTTGGCAGTCATAAATGTGCGTCTCTTTTCTTGTATGTCTTTTGAGAAGTCTGGAAAAAAGGCCAATCTGTTCCCATTGTATACAACCGGTGAGCATTCCCTCGCCCTTCTCAAAAGGATATTTTTATCCCCTGTGGCCAGTAACTTAACAAGAAATGTCCGAGGTTGTCTCCCTGGAATTGGTTTACCCCCTGGGACCCGATGAGCTCTTTCTATCATAAAGAAGGGGGAAAACGAATCTTTCCCAAAATTCTCAAAAATTATCTTCTGTATGAATTGGGTTGAGTTCCTCTCTTCCGCGCCCTCTGGAATCCCTATTATTCTCACGTTGTATCTTCGTGACCTATCCTCGAGGTCCGCCACCTTTTTCTTCAGAAGGTTATACTCTAATTTAAATGTGGAGACTTCGGTTTTTATTTTTTTGGATTCATTCTGTATCAGGGCAACGGAACTCTCGAGGTTGTTAACTCTGTCTCGCATTTTTGCCAAATCGTCTTTTATTAGTCCCACATCAACTTGGATGAACCCAAGTTGGGTTGTAACAGCCTGTATTAAATCCCCATTTTGTTTGACCGCTAGCAGTATTTCTTCTAGCGGAGAGGAGTTGTCATTAGGGATAACTTCCCCCATTATACCCTCTTCCTCTTCGGGGTATCTAGAGGCTTTTTGTGGTGTCATCTCTGGGTCATCATTTTTTTTTGTGCCAAGTTCCTTTTGTCCGCCCCTCGTGTTAACCCTCGGAGACCTCAAGAACTGGTCTATTTTTGTTGTTTCAACAGTTTTGAACCCCAGTTTCTGACTTGAGAGGTCAGCCGAGCGCCTACTAGCTTTTGGAGCCATACCCTGTTTCTGTATTTTATTTATTTTTATTTTTTTTTTCCTTTCCCCCTTCCTCTTCCCTTCTTTCTTCTTCTCCTCCTTTTCCTCCCTCCTTTTTTTTTTTTTTTTTTTATAGTTTCCGCCTCTTTCTCTCCTTTTTTTTTTTTTTTCCTTCCTCTCCCTTCTTCTTTGTTCTCCTTTTCTCTTTTTTTCTCTTTTTTTTTTTTATTTTCCTCCACCAAGGGGCTAAATTGCCCACAGAAAATATCTAATTTATGGAAGGAGGTGCTGTCCAATGGTGCAGACATACTCTGCGTGCAGGAATCTCATCTCTTGCAGTCAGATGCTTGCCGCATTAGACACCACCTATTGTTATTCACTCTCGTAACGTGAAAAAGTCTAAAGGTGTTTTCATTGCTGTTAAAAACTCAGTTTCTTTATCAATCTCTCAGATCATTGACCCAAAGGGCAGGTTCGTGGTTCTGGTGTGCACAGTGAACAATGTGGTCTACACTATTGTGAACATATATGCCCCTAACGAATGCCAAATTTACTTTCTGCATAAAGTGATGAGACAAGCCCACAAGATAAAAAAGGGCAAATTAATAATGTGCAGAGATTTCAACTCCATCTCAGACCCTTCCCTTGATTCCACTAACCCCTCCAGATGATCTCCCACTCCGAAGGCCTGGTAGATGTTTGGCGGGCGCAGCACAGCCAAGAGAGAGATTACATTTTTCTCTACCATACATTCTTCTTATTTTCCGAATAGACATGTTCCTTGTGGCCCAAACAACCCTTTTTCACACCACTAACTCCTCCATCGTTATAATCCAAATGGTCTGATCATGCCCCCATAACACTAACACTAGCTGAAAAATACCAAAACCACCCAACTCCAATCTGGCGAAACAACGCTTACCTGTTCACACATCACAAATGCAAAACCAAGATTCAACAAGACTTGCAGGAATTTTTCTAATTTAATGTGGGCTCAGTAGAGGATTCTCTTATAGTATGGCAAGCTCATAAAGCCTTTGTTAGAGGTTTACTTATCAAATTGAACCACAAAGAAAAGACAAGAACGTGACACTTCTCACACATTAGAAAAGATCTCACAATTGAAGAAATTTAATAAACAACAACCCTCAGCAAAAATCTGGGCTAAGCTACAAGCTGAAAGAGATAAATTGAGGAACCTGCTTAATAGAGACTTCATCAAGTCACTTATTAAGCTTAAAGGGAACCTGTCCCCAGGATTTTGCGCATAGAGCTGGGGACATGGGCTGCTAGATGGCCACTAGCACATCTGCAATACCCAGTCCCCATAGCTCTCTGTGCCTTTATTTGTGTTAAAAAAAACGTTTTGATTGATATGCAAATGAACCTGATATGTGTCCTGTATCCGGAGATGAGTCAAGCGGAAAGGAGCCCAGCACCGCCCCGCGTCCTCCGAATCTCCTCCTTGTTGGCTGACGTCACAGAGCTGGAGCGCCGAAATCTCGTGATGCGCGAGCTAGCGCATGCGTAGTTCGTTCCCTGTGCTGATGCCAGCACAGGGAATGAACATGATGCCGACACTGCGCATGCGCTAGTTCATGCATCGCGAGATTTCGGCGCTCCAGCTCTGTGACATCAGCCAGCAAGGAGGAGATTCGGAGGATGTGGGGCGGTGCTGGGCTTCTTTCCGCTGGACTCCTCTCCGGATACAGGACTCGTATCAGGTTCATTTGCATATCAATCAAAACGGATTTTTAACACAATAAAGGCACAGAGAGCTATGGGGACTGGGTATTGCAGATGTGCTAATGGCCATCTAGCAGCCCATGTCCCCAGCTCTATGCGCAAAATCCTGGTGACAGGTTTCCTTTAAAGCAAGACATTATGCCCAAGGAAACAAAGCAGGCAAATTGCTTGCCTGCAAACTCAAGCAACAACACACTAAGTCTAAAATACCTTTCCTACCTCACCCACAGTCTAAAGCTAAACGCCTAGACCCAAGAGATATTGCAGAACAGTTATTGAAGACCTATATAACCTTAAAACTCACACTGAATTACCAGTAAATTATGATGCTGCAGTTCAAGACTTCCTACCCAAAACTCAATTGACAAAACTTTCTCCATCTCAATTAAAATAGTTAAACTCATCTACCTCGGAATTAGAACTCCAGAAACTGATCTCTTCCCTCACGGCAGGCAAGTCCCCAGGTCCCGATGGCCTATCAAACAAATACTATAAGCATTTTCAAACTCCATTGTCCACACATCTAGTACCTATGTTTCAAAAGATTATGTCAGGTGCAACATTTCCCCCGGACATGCTGATGGCTCTAATCAGAACTTTCCCCAAACCGGGCAAATCTGCAGACTCCCCACAAAATTTTAGACCTATCTCCCTTCTCAATTCGGACATTAAAATATTTGCCAAACTAATTGCCAACAGATTATCCCCCATTCTCCCCCTCCTAGTGAAAGAGGACCAATCCGGATTTGTTAAGAGCAGACAAGACTCGGATAATACGAGACGGCTGCTTAACCTTTTCAATGTAGCAGACGTTAAAAATATTTCTATGGTAGCAGTCACATTAGATGCGGAAAAGGCATTTGACTGCCTTCACTGGTCATTTGACTTTTCTGTCTTGGGAGAGATGGGATTCTCTGGCCCTCTAGTAAACGCTGTGCAAGGGTTGTACTCAGATCCTACAGCCAGGGTCTTTGTTAATGGGGTCCTTTCAGAGGCATTCCACATTACTAACGGCTCTCGTCAGGGATGTCCATTATCTCCTCTAATCTTCATATTGGCCCTTGAACCCCTGGCACAACACATCCGACTTTCGGCAGACATAGAGAGCATTAGGATAGGCTCATCATCACATATATATAACACTTTTCTTTCTCTATATATTTTTGCGAGGAAGGCAGGGGAGTAATACAGGCAATGTACAATCCTAAACTGGATTAATCTATATTTTTGGGATATTGATGCTTTTTTTTATATTTCGATATACTATATCCCAATCAATAGTATTTCCTACACCTAAATCAACCTCCCATCCTCCCTCGCTTTTAAATGTTATAGTTTCTCCTAAGCAGTCCCGGAATCTACGATATATTTGTGAAAGAGTGAGTTGTGTATCCCTAAATTTAAAGCAACAATCCAAAAAGGAGTTTGCCCTAGTGATCAGAGAATCTTTATCCTGAGTGTTCGTGTATGCGCGTCTGATTTGTGCATATCTATATCTATCTAAGGTGACATTTATACCTTTTATTAATTCATCAAAGGGGATAATACTTCCATGTGACGTTATATGGTTTAAACGATTAATACCACGTGAATTCCAATACTGATAATCTTCAATTAACCTGAACTCTTTTAAAATTGTAATTATGCCAAAGTGGAGTAAAAAGTGTAGGGCTGCTTACACCCAATATCTTTTTAATTTTATTCCAAACCCGATCTAACGTGTCACTGATTAAACACTGTTTTTTCCTTTTTCCTGGATGCCCAGTCTCCAAAATAGAGAAAATGTCTCCGTATGGTCCCTGAAAATCCCTTGACAGGATATTCAGCAGCGTCGTGGACTGGTGGTCCCCCCCCCCGCCCCACCCACCACCCTATCTGAGCTGCAATGTAGTATCCCTGCAGGGATGGGAGGGAGAGGCCACCGTCCGTCTCTGAGAGACAAAGATATTTTTGCTTAATCCTAACCCTTCCCCAGATTAGTTCATTCAGCAGTTTATCTAGCAGCCCAAAAAAGGAATCGTCAATCCATATCGGACATGCTATCAAGGGGTATAGGGCAATAGGGAGGACCACCATCCTAACCAATGCTATCCTTTCTGCCTGTGACAGGGGCAACTTCTGCCAAGTTCGGGTCTTTCCCTTCACCTTATTGATCATAGGGGTTATATTCAAGAGGTTATATCTAGTCAAATCTGATACTGATACCCAGATAGCGAATAGAGTCGGTGAGGCCAAGTGGTCTAATAGCTGATGCTCCATCAGGGGGAGTTCGGACTAGGGGGAGAAGTTCAGACTTATCCCAATTCACTTTATATCCTGATAAAGCCCCATATTCTTCCAAAATATTAATCAGAGGCGGGACGCCTTTCCATCCCTGCCTCAAGAAAACAAGGATGTCGTCCGCATATAAGCTTATTTTATCTTCTTCTCCTTTCCCTCCAAAGCCTATGATCTCTTTAGACTGTCGGATTCTACATGCAAGAGGCTCTAAGACCAGGGCGAATATCAAAGGTGAAAGGGGACATCCCTGCCTAGTGCCTCGCTGTAGGTGAAACTGTTCTGAGTCAATCCCATTTATTTTAACACTAGCCATGGACCCAGAATAGAGCAGCTGTATCCATTTAATGAAATGTTCACCCAAGTTCATTCTAGTCAGGGTACCCCATAGGAAGGGCCACTCCACCCTGTCAAAGGCTTTCTCGGCATCCAGAGACAGGATGGAGCGGTCCTCCCCATCCCCGACATATATGTTAAGAAAGGCTCTACGTATATTAGATTGTATATTTCAGTTGTGGGATGAACCCCGTCTGATCCGGATGGATCAGGACAGTGTATAACCCCCCTCAACCTGTTAGCGAGCAATTTGGCAAGTATTTTGTAATCGGTATTAAGTAATGAAATTGGACGATAAGATCCAACTTCGGTCTTATCTTTATCCTTTTTCAGGATCAAAGAGATAGAGGCCTCCCTCAAAGAGGGGGGGGGGGGAGTGAGTTGTCCCTCCAAGACTCATTAAACATTTGAAGGAGAAAAGGCAATAACGTTTTACGATGTACTCTATATAATTCAAAAGGTAGACCATCTCGGCCCGGGGCAGTATTATTTTTTATACTATCTAACGCAGCTTCCAACTCTTCAAGGGTTAGCGCAGTCTTGGTCAGAGAGGCAAGGAAGTTCCACTTTGTCCAAAAAGTGAACCGGAGCTCCTCCCTCCACCCCGAGATGGTATAATTTAGTAAAGTATTCTATAAAGGTGGATTTAATATTATGATAGTCATTAGTCAAAGCACCAGAAGATAACTTAATTTGTTTTATCGGGGTTTGGGTCTTTTGATTAGCGACTACAGATGCCAGCAATCTGCCTGTTTTCCCTTTTTCAAAAAAGGCACGCTGCCCTGCAAAGAAGGCCTTATGTTGCGCTTTTTCATATAAAAAAGTCTGATGTTCCCTCTTAGCCTCTATTAATAATGGACGAGCCCTTTCTCTGTTCTGTCTGGCCAAATCTGCCTCTAAAGCCCTAACCCTCTCTGCCAATTCTTTTTCCGTCTTGGCGTATTCCGCCCTTTTCCTTTTAACCCTCTTACAATATAGCCCTCTTATCATGGCCTTCAAGGAATCCCACACAAAATGTATATGTGTGGATCCATAATTTAGTGCCCAAAATTCTGATATATCCTCACCGATCCTTTCTTGATCCCCAACCAGATGTATCCAGTGTGCATTTAATCTAAAAGGTTTTCTGCCCTTTTGCGCGGAATCAGCACATGATAACAACATTGGAGTATGGTCGGATATACCATGTGGCTCATACTTCATTTTTTGTATCCATTCCAGAAATCCTGGAGTCGCCAAGGATATATCTATCCTAGACATAACCCTGCAGGATCTGCTAAAACAGGAAAAGGCACTTTTTTTCCATACAGAAACTGCCACACATCTATAAGGCCTAATTCCTGGCAGATCCTGCCTAGGGCCGTAGGCTGATCTCCTACACTCCCCCCTCCGCTAATCGTGGATACCCTATCCCTATTATCCATAACGGCGTTGAAGTCTCCAGAAACTAATATGGGACACGGATCCCATTTCCCAATATATTCTGCAAGTTTCCTCAGCACCTCAGCAAGTTTCCTCAGCAAGAAGAAAAGGGGGGGCGGGGGGGGATATATACAAACGCAAGCACGCACACCAGTCCCATCCATCGGCCGTACAGAAATACAAATCTGCCTTCTTTGTCAATCCATTGATCATATGGGAATTAATCCACATTTCTATTAATGTAGACACTTACTCCCCGCGAATAGGCCGAATAGTGGGAGTGGTACTCGTACTGCGTCCAGGACTTTCGCCTATAGCACAATCTTTCAGCTGTTAAGTGGGTCTCCAACAGCCCCACAATGGCAGGTAGATGTCTAAAGACGGTATAATGGCACAGAGGTACTTTGGACTGGCAGACAACGACCATTCCATACCTTGGAATTAATCTTGCATCTCGCTTGCATACCAGAACAACTATGAACCTCTTATTTCTCGAGTTTTAGCAGGAAAGAGGTTTTATGATTAGGCAGAGTAGCTTTGTTCCAAATGATGACTTTGCCAAAGTTGATATACGTTTTCCGAGCACTACCAATTCCAGTACCCAAAGCATTTTTCAAAGCCTCTCAGAAACTCCTAAATACATATATATGGAAATCGGGTCGTCCTAGAGTTGCCCAGTCCATAAAGTTTAGGAAAAGAAGGGCAGGAGGCATAGGCTTACCATCAATCAGAGACTGTTATTGCTCAATCGGGCTTTCCTTTAGATTACCTCTGTGTAGCTACATGGAAATTACATCCCCCCTAATCGACTCTCTTAACCGTAACACATGCTGGAATGTTATGGTCCCAACTCCACCGACAGCAAGGTAGCCCTAATCTCACTCTGCTTACTATTGCTTCGGTCTTTGTGCTGGAAAAACTCATAGGTGACATTGACTTCTCCTCTTGGCGTGCTATGGATATATCCTAAATGGCACAACTGATTGAAGATGCATCAATGGTTTCTTTTGAATCCCTCCAAAAATCGAACAACTTACCTCAATCAGAATTCCTTTGATACCTATGGGTTCGCCATTGCCTTGGCTCCATCCTCCAATGACCCCATAAGACCCAATCTGATATTATCAGATTGTTTCAAAATCCATCCCTGTTAAAACATCAATCTACTCGATACATATATGACTAAATAGGGGATAAGATAAAGTTCATTAAAACACCTCCTATGTTACATTGGGAAAAAGACTTACACACATCCTTTACTGTGGAGGACTAGGCTAGGGCGGTGAACTTCATAACATCCACTTTTAAATGCACCACCCATTATGAAGCTGGGATGAAAACCATGCTCAGATGGTACTTCACTCCACACAAACTGAGCATCATATACCCAGGCTCATCCGCATGCTGCTGGAGACAATGTGGGAAAACTGGTACTCTATACCACATTTTGTGGTCATGTCCAAAACTAGCCAACTTCTGGCAGCAAACATTCTCCCTTGTCTCACAAATCATTGGTATACGGGTTTCCCCATCCCCAGCCATCGCACTCTTATTTATAGGGATGGACCAGTTTTCCCATGATGTCAGACGTATCGTAGGACACATTCTACTATGTGATAATTACCAGGAACTGGAAAACTGTGGAACCTCCAGAACTAATGGCGGTTATCCAAACAATAAACAACTCCTGTAGGTATGAGAAGTTATTACCAGAAACCATGACTAACCCTATCACTCGGGATAGCACATGAGCCCCATGGTTGTTAAATGCAAACTACTCCTCATGATACTGTCATGAGTTGCTGCCATTCCTGGGAACCCCTACAATACAGAAGGCCCAGAATTTCAGAAGGCCCAGTTTTGGGGCATTGATGGGAGGTGGCCCCCTCCATTCCCTTGATATGAGGGGGTGGGAGCCGCCTGTCGCCCATTACCTATACAGTCCAGGTTTGCAATGCTTTACTATGCATTTTCCTTTGTTATTGTCTTACAGAATGTACAACACATTGTTGATCTGGATGTTTATCATGAATGTCATTGAAAACTTAATAAAAATGATTACTTCTAAAAGGGTTTCTTTTTGAGTGGAATTATTGTGGATCTAACAAATTAGACCGGGTGATTCAAAAAGAATAGTTAAAGTAAACAAATTATGTTCTTGAAAAATGAAAGCTGAGCTCTGATTGGATGCTATGGACAACAAAGCCAGTTTTTTCTTAGACAGTTTTTAGGAATCCGTCCCATAGTTTACTTTAAACCTGTAGAAACAATGGGGAAGGTTTAAGATGGTGACATTACAGCAAGAAAATGACAGGTTGTGGACGGCCTTATATGTAGTTGTGTTATAAACTGAATTCACTGGGCAATAGGGAACCAGGGAAGGGATTGGCAGAGGAGAAACGAGGGGAAAGAGGTGGAGTAACCGGGCAGCGGAGCAAAGAATAGACTGGAGGGGATGAATTCAAACATTCTTCATGGATTCTTGTGAAATGTTCTTCTTATTTCCATATCAGATTGTTCCAGAAGTCCTGTTGTTTGGCAAGTTGTTCATTAACTCGAAAATGCGAAAATTGCGCTAGAAATTGCGAGCGCATCTCCTGGGCACAGCTCTCTTCAGATCACCCCACAGATTGGCAATCGGATTCAGGTCTGGGCTCTGGCTGGCCATTCCAAAACTTTAATCCTCTTCTGGTGAAGCCATTCCTTGGTTGATTTGGATGTACGCTTTGGGTCGTTATCATGCTGAAAGATGAAGTTCCTCTTCATGTTCAGCTTTCTAGCAGAAGCCTGAAGGTTTTGGGCCAATATTGACTGGTATTTGGAACTGTTCAGAATTCCCTCTAGCTTAACTAAGGCCCCAGTTCCAGCTGAAGAAGAACAGCCCCTTGGCATGATGCTGCCCCCACCATGCTTCACTGTGGGGATGGGGTTCTTCTGGTGATGTTGTTTTTGCGCCAAACATATCTTTTGGAATTATGGTCAAAAAGTTCAACCTTGGCTTCATCAGACCATAACACCTTTTCCGACATGCTTTTGGGAGAGTTCAGGTGTGTTTTTGCAAAATGTAGCCTGGCTTAGATGTTTTCCTTGGTAAGAAAAGGCTTTCGTCTTGCCCCTCTACCCCATAGCCCAGACATATGAAGAATACGGGAGATTATTGTCACATGGACCACACGGCCAGGACTTGCCAGAGATTCCTGCAGCTCCTTTAATGTTGCTGTAGGCCTCTTGGTCGCCTCCCAGACCAGTTTTCTTCTAGTCTTTTCATCAATTTTGGAGGGACGTCCAGTTCTTGGTAATGTCACTGTTGGGCCATATTTCCTTCACTTGACGATGATATATGGTATATCTAATGCCTTGGAAATTCTCTGAGACCTTCTAACAATGAGACCCCTCTGATGCTTTGGAAGCTCTCTGTGGACCATGGCTGCTGCTGTGGGAGGCGACTAAGAAAATTTCAGGAAAGACCAACTAGAGCAGCTGAGCTTTATTTGGGGTTAATCAGAGGCCCTTTACATGACGGCCGGTGTCTGCTGACTCCTATCTAACAGGATTGTGAATGTGATTGCTTAATTCTGAACACAGCTACATCCCCAGTTATAAGAGGGTGTGCACACTTATGCAACCACATTATTTTAGTTTTTTTTTGCTTTCTTCCCTCCACTTAAAAGATTTTCAGTTTGTTTTTCAATTGAGTTTCTACAGTTTATAGGTCACATTAAAGGTGGAAAAAGTTCTGCAATGATTTATCTTTTTCTCATTTTTTTACAACACAGAAACCTGACATTTTAACAGGGGTGTGTAGACTTTTTATAGCCACTGTATATACACACTAAAGAGGAGAGTATACTTTATATATACTACAGAGGATAGTATACTGTATATATACTACAGAGAACAGTATACTGTATATATACTACAGAGGACAGTATACTGTATATATACTACAGAGGACAGTATACTGTGTATATACTACAGAGGACAGTATACTGTATATATACTACAGAGGACAGTATACTGTATATATACTATAGAGGACAGTATACTGTATATATACTAGAGAAGACAGTATACTGTGTATATATACTACAGAGGACAGTATACTGTATATACACACTACAGAGGAGAGTATACTGTATATATACTACAGAGGACAGTATACTGTATATATACTATAGAGGACAGTATACTGTATATATACTACAGATGAAACTATACTGTGTGTATGTATATATATATATATATATATACTACAGAAAACAGTATACTGTATGTATCCTCTGTATACGGGGCTGGTGTGAATGTATCCTGGGGGCCACAGCAAGCGAGGGTTGTGTATATATATATCTATATATACACACAAAAAAACAGCGGCAGCACAGTCCCAAAATACAAAAAAATAAGAACCGGGCAGCACTCCAGAGATAAAAAAGTATAAAAAAACGTTATTCACCGATTGTGGAAGAAAAGCAATGTTTCGGCTCAACACTAGAGCCTTTCTCAAGCCTTGAGCCAAAACATCACTTTTCTTCCACAATAGGTGAATAAAGTTTTTTATACTTTTTCATCTCTGGAGTGCTGCCCAGTTCTTTTTTTTTTATTATATCTATCTATCTATATATATCTTCTGTATACGGGGCCAGTGTTAATGTATCCTGGGGGCCAGAAGCCAGCGAGGGCTGTATATGTATCCTCTGTATATGGGGCCGGTGTGAATATATCCTAAGGGCCACAGCCAGCGAGGGCTGTATATATATATATATATATATATATATAGAAGAAAATCCAGCGGGAGCACCACCAGGAATCGGGTGCAATATCCACAGAGGCAACGGCAATGCCCCAACAATACGGTTCAAAGAAAGCAGGACTGCGCTCCAAGTAAAAGTGAAAAATCTGTGGAGCTTTATTCACCCATAACTTTGGCAACTTTGCGACGTTTCGGCTCCCAAGAGCCTTCTTCCAGCGTAGAAACAATGAAAATGGCAACATATAAAGGCAAGTCTCAAGTGACTGGCCAATCATACTGTGATTACAATCATGATTGAATTAAATACATGTGGTACATATAAACAAAGTACATGTGCATATAGTGACTAGTAGGTAAGAGATCGGTATCACAAGAACACAGTCCCCGTGATCGATCATATAATAAATACAAATATATATTATTATAAAGTGCATAGTTATATCGGATGGAGATCTTAGAAGTCGCACCTCTAGATGGAATGGCGCCGGCACACACTATCATGTTTCGTTGAGCGTCTCCGTTCCTTCACTGCGCATGTCCAGATCCGCGTCATCATCTCTGTCAAAGCGCTTTCATGTGACGCATGCGTTCTATCTCAGTAGCATTGAAGACACCATTTTGATATAGGGCAACTTTGCCCAGCGATAACGTAAGTGCCACTCATTCCTACCTTCATAAAGCACAACGCTTTCCTGCATCGTACATTAAGCCGCAGTAGGTGCATCCTACACAGATCAGCATGTGGAGAAGGTGCCAACTCTGCCGAGATGGATCCTACCCACTAGATGGCATGTGCCGGAGGGGAACACGTCAGTGTACCCAGCCGGCACTGCCAAACTACTTGCTGAAAATAACGCAGCCATAAGAAGAATTCTTAAAGGAAAGTATAGCTAAATAAAGAAAGTTTCATATATGGAAATACGCAGCGAGAAGGCTGTAGATGTAGCAGCACGGTACCATCATCATCAAAGAGGGCCAGTTCCAGGATCTCCATCCATAGGAAATTTCTTTAAAAATTTTGTTCTAAAAGGCAAAGAAAAATTTAACAAATTAATTACAGATTAATTAATCTGTATCATAATGATTGTCAATATGTATTATCACCGTTTCAAGGCACCTATATACAACCGAAGAGGAGGAACAACAAGAAGCAGGGGAGATCAAGTTAAACCTCAAAGCCAGGCTCTCATCTGAAATCTACATTAAGCCCATTGGGATGTAGACTGTCCAGAGTATATATCCATCTTAGTTCTCGTTGTTTCAAGATTGCCAGACGGTCACCACCTCTCCTGGGCATAGCCACATGGTCGATTATCCAGCATCTTAGATCCCGTTCACCGTGGTGAAGGGATCCAAAATGGCTGGAAACCGGCAGATCGGTGCGACTTTTCCTAATTGAGTTCCTATGGTTATTTAACCCGACCTTCAATTCTGTAGATGTTTCTCCTACATATATTAAATTGCAGGGACATGATAAAGCATAAATAACATAAGATGATGAACATGTCAAATGATATCTAATAGGATGTTCTCTTCCTGTAGATGGACAAACAAAAATGACCCAGGGTATCCCCAAGGCGGGTAAGAGACAGTGCCCACCCTGAATAGCCACAGGGGATACACCTAAAGTGTAACTCGGTAAAAGCTCCCGAGTGAAATAGCAGAAACAAATGAAAAGAGAGCTCATATTACCAAAAATATAAATTTTATTACAATAAGTTAAAAAAATGTTTTGTTATATCTGACATGGAAATAAGCGATCTTGGGTACAGTGCCCAGTCCATGCAAAAAGTAAATGGAGAGATAGAATCATACAATATCAGGTAAAGCACGGTCAGCTCATGCACCCCCACTAAAAGTAGGTACAAACATGTAAAGATGGAATTTGTATCAGACAAGGCAAAGTGCCGGTGGACAAGAATTGACCACACAATCAGCGGGGGGCAATGGGGGACCAGAGCTTACCTGAAATAACCGTGTGCAATGAAACCCAGGGTGGCGCTACTTCCTGTAGATGGATGTGTAAAGGATTTTGATTTCCTTATGTAACGACAGTTGACGCAATTGAGACACGGGAAACAGCCCAGTCCCGCCTGCGTCAACGGTCGCTGAATGACATTTCTTTTTGGACCAACATCTGCTTTGACCAGATAATCTCTTATATTTTTGTTTTTTCGATAGGATAATAGTGGAGGATTCACAAATTCAGGGACATCTTTAATTCCTCTACTCAGAATATGCCAATTCTTTTTAAGAATCTGTCCTATTTCTACACTGTAGTTGGAATATGTGGACATAAAAGGTATTCTCTGAGTTTTTGGGGAATATATATATATATATCCTCTGTATACGGGGCAGGTGTGAATGTATCCTGGGGGCCACAGCCAGCGAGGGCTGGAGAACTGGTGGAGGGGTTATATGTTTGTCCGAGTTTCCTCAGTTCATGGTTTTATTAAGCAACCGGGATATGTGAATGACAGAGATCTGTGCAGTTGTCTCAGGGCCTGGTTTTCTGCAGTGGGGAAATAAGGGTGGGCTTCCACTCCACCTGGGCAGTCCAGGTCTTGGGCTGTCAGTATTAATTAGTGTTCAGGTGTGATGGCCTTATTTAATCAGGAGTCCAGACGCACCTCGCTCTCATCCTGAGAACAGGTGATCTGCTTGGAGCCTGTGAGAGCACTTCACTAGGTATGGACTGATGTTGTGTTTGGTGCCCGGTATTAGGCTATCTCTGGGTCAGTGGGGGGATCTTCCTGTATAGTTAGAGCTAGACGGGCAGAGGACTGTGTTTGGTGCCCAGTATTAGGCTGGCACTGGGTCAGTGAGGGGATCTTCCTGTATAGTTAGAGCCGGACGGACAGAGGATTGTGTTTGCTGCCTGGTATTAGGCCGGCACTGGGTCAGTGAGGGGATCTTCCTGTATAGTTAAAGCCAGACGGGCAGAGGATTGTGTTTGGTGCTGGTATTAGGCCGGCACTGGGTGTCACGGCCTATGGTGTGCGTAGTGACATTTTCCTTCACTTGGTTGCCCGTGACTACGTTTAGTGTTGTATGCATGTGGTGTCAGTGTCTCGGCCTTCTGGCTGATCCCCAGGACATGGTTGCCACGCATGCCGTTGCCCGCGGCAACAGGTGACGTGTGTGTTTATGTGTGTGCTTCCCTTTTAAGTGGCCGTCTTGCCTTGCCTTGTGTTGGAAGGGTTAACTTCCTTCCTAGTGTGTGTGCACTGGGTGTGTCTGTGTGTGGGTGTGGCTACATGGGCTATAAAGCCTCAGTTAAGATCAGTAGTCTGAGGGGTACTTCAGCCATGGCTAGCTGGAATCATCCTCCTGTGTTATACCATCTTCCAGTGGGGGCCACTCTTGTGGTCATAGGTTTATGTTATATGATGTTATGAAGATGTTTGTTTGGTCTTTATTCTTTGCAGCTTATGGTCCTCAGTTCCTGTGTGATGTGTGGTGTGTGCTGTGTCCGTTTGTGTTGTTGTGGACAGCAGCACTTGCACATGGGTTCCAGGCTTTGTGTCTGTGGCAGGTAGGTGTTGTACTTGTTACATTTACCTGCCATTGCCATAAGTTGTTCATGTCTTCCTTTTCTATGTAGCTTGGCCACTTTAGACTCCTGTTTCTCCGCGTCCAGGAGGAACAGGTTGTCTACCCAGCTCCTAGTCCAGGGCCACCCTGAGGGCTAGCAGGGACTATTAGGTGCCGGTGTATGAGCCCTCCTACCATCAGGGTTGGCTCATACGGTTAGGAGTCAGGGTCAGATTAGGGACGCAATAGGAGATGACCTGCTCCCTAAATTCTGTTGTTCTGGCCGAGCACCCATTAACATTTTTTGGCATCGCACGGCTGAGGGTTTTCCCCATCCCCAGCCGTGATACTGGGTCAGTGAGGAGATCTTCCTGTATAGTTGGAGCCGGACGGGCAGAGGATTGTGTTTGGTGCCCGGTATTAGGCTGGCACCGGGTCAGTGGGGGGATCTTCCTGTATAGTTAGAGCTAGACGGGCAGAGGATTGTGTTTGGTGCCCAGTATTAGGCCGGCACTGGGTCAGTGAGGAGATCTTCCTGTATAGTTGGAGCCGGACGGGCAGAGGATTGTGTTTGTTATACGTTCGTTCTGTACCTCAACCTAACAATAAAACTGGCTGAGGTCAGTCACACGAACTTCCTGCTGCTTGGACTTACATTTCTGTGTTCCTACTAAACTGTGCCTGTCTACCCAGGAGACGACATCTCCGCTACCTAATCCCTTACAATATTTATATCCTGTGAATATATCCTGGGGACCACAGCCAGCGAGGGCTGTATATACAGTGGATATAAAAAGTCTGCACACCCCTGTTAAAATGTCAGGTTTCTGTGATGTAAGAAAATGAGACAAATATAAATCATTTCAGAACTTTTTTCACCTTTAATGTGACCTATAAACCGTACAACTCAATTGAAAAACAAACTGAAATCTTTTAGGTAGAGGGAAGAAAAAATATAAGAATAAAGTAATATGGTTGCATAAGTGTGCACACCCTTAAACTAATACTTTGTTGAAGAACCTTTTGATTTTATTCCAGCACTCAGTCTTTTTGGGTCTGAGTCTATCAGCATGGCACATTTTGACTGTTCTTTGCAGAAACACTCCAAATCTGTCAGATTGCGAGGGCATCTCCTGGGCACAGCCCTCTTCAGATCACCCCACAGATTTTCAATCAGATTCAGGTCTGGGCTCTGGCTGGGCCATTCCAAAACTGTAATCTTCTTCTGGTGAAGCCATTCCTTTGTTGATTTGGATGTCTGCTTTGGGTCGTTGTCATGCTGAAAGATGAAGTTTCTCTTCATGTTCAGCTTTCTAGCAGAAGCCTGAAGGTTTTGGGCCAATATTGACCAGTATTTGGAACTGTTCACAATTCCCTCTAGCTTAACTAAGGCCCCAGCTGAAGAACAGCCCCTTGGCATGATGCTGCCACCACCATGCTTCACTGTGGGGATGGGTGTTGTTTTTGCGCCAAACATATCTTTTGGAATTATGGCCAAAAAGTTCAACCTTGCTTTCATCAGACCATAACACCTTTTCCCACATGCTTTTGGGAGACTTCAGATGTGTTTTTGCAAAATGTAGCCTGGCTTGGATGTTTTTCTTGGTAAGAAAAGGCTTTCGGGGGGCGGAGCCTGAGTGCACATGGAAGGAGACGTGTGAGAGAGGAGCTCCTCCATGGCAGTCCCTACAAGCACCATTTAGAGCACTTTCAGTGACAGCAAACATGGTCAAATATGGCAAAGACGGGGGCAGAGCTTGCATTATTTCAAGATGTAGCACCCTCCATACTAGCCAAAAGAAGAATCCTGAGGCTTCTTCTTGAACAGCTGCGTAAGAGAAATATTATCTACTCCTGGCTATATCCCTTTAGACTCTCTATTTCTCATAATGGCCGCCGACTCCGTATCCACCAAGATGTGGTCACCGCTGGGTATAGAGCCGATAGAGATTCCATCCTGGATGCCGGCGGAGACGAACACCACCATGCCAGCTCTACCGATACAGGAACCATGGCAGCGAGCCTCTGAGTACAAGCGCCAGCATCCAAATCAGCGCACACCCCAGAACTCTCTAGAACCGGCCTGAAGAGACTATATGTGATGTAA
The DNA here is from genome assembly GCF_014858855.1 of Bufo gargarizans. NCBI lineage: Eukaryota > Metazoa > Chordata > Amphibia > Anura > Bufonidae > Bufo > Bufo gargarizans. The sequence continues at coordinate 224,176,794 of NC_058085.1, read as the reverse complement.
CAGGCTGGTTTAAAACTGTAAAAAAAATAGATGGGCGCACCATAGGGTAATTCGGTGGGTATGCAATTATAAGCAGAGAGAACTAGCAAGGCTCACCTTGTGTGGTTGTGCAAATGTAGGCACAACACTATTAGAAGTTTTTCTAACAAGCCTGGGCGTCTGGATATGGCGGTCTGCAACCACGGGACCACGAGGGATCTTCAAATGGAGAAGCCTGGAGCCCCCGAGAAGATGATAGTGCAAGAAAACAAAACATGTCCCACGGCGCGAATTACCGTCAACCAGTCACCAGGGTCAAGAAGGAATCTTTTATTGCAGCGATACAACGCGTTTCGGAGAATCACTGCCCTTCATCAGGTACAAAAAAGCTGCACAAGTGTAACAGCATAAAGCTACACACATTTATACATACAGAAGTACCGCCTTAAGGAGGTCACAAAGTCAGAGGGGAGGGGTTTTGGGTGTTGCCTAGATAGATAGGGGCGGATATAATGTGCGTATCAGTAGGTCCTAAAAGTGAGCTGCCGATGTGCGCACCCCAATTGTATTTGTACAATATAAGGCAAAAAATCGCACTAGTAGCAATCTATTTGATAAAGATGTCACATGACTGCGCCCATAAGGGGGCCGACCTTGAAGTGCATACAATTAGGAGCGCATCAAAAAGCGCATCGAAACGGCCCATGATCGCGCGCACTGATGATGCGGTCCCATTGAATGTTCAGGATCCGCATCACGTGAGCGGGGTCAAGTCACGTGAAGACCGTTACCTGGTTACAGGGACGCTTCGATGGCGGGAGAGCCGTCTGCTAAGGAGAAACTAGTTACCACGTCACGTGGTAATGGCCAGGTCACGTGAGGGCCGCTACTAAGTAACAGAGGACGCTCTCACCTGGAGGCCGCTACTAAGTAACAGAGGACGCTCTCACCTGGAGGCCGCTACTAAGTAACAGAGGACGCTCTCACCTGGAGGCCGCTACTATGTAGCAGGGACGCTCTCAGGATGTAGCAGCAGTCCGCATGAATCTGATTTATAATAGGAAATGGGGATCATATACATGTATTGGTGCCCTACAAACATAATAATTAGATTCCTGAAGAAAAAACATTACCGATACATACAAATATGAGGAAGTGGCATAATATGACCTTAAAGGAAGATAAAAAATGTTAATATAAAAATACTGAATAAATATATATATAAAACCATTATGTAAAAGTACACTGTGTGCGCGCTTCTAGAATAATACAAGTAGAATTAAATACTTTATGCCACGCATTTAAAATGCTGGCTGAAACATTCTTCCTGAACACTATGTGATCCAAGCGCATAAATAAAAAATGGCAGCTGCCGGTGTGAAGTCTCTGGGATGGAGGTGGATGCACGCGCGCAGTCGAGGGAAATACACGCATACATCCACAGTCCCCCCAATTAGTATAACTGCCACTGGAAACCGCCATATTAATATTGCAGCTTATTGATGCACCTATTGATTCATAGAAAGAGGGTTCAAGACAACGGACGAATAGTTAGGGTCTGATCTAATACGGTTGAACAAGTATCTATTTCTCCTACTCTCCATTAGTTAACTAATGCTGTTGATGGTTAATTGTGTTGGATCTATAGATTAACTTCAAATGCCTCATTTAAACCCTGAGGATTCAGGCTATTAAGTTTATAAATCCAGAACATTTCGCGTCTTGATTGTTTGTATAATGTTCCGGCTATCGGCATGAGTTTTTTCTATAGGTAAAACGGAACTGCTTGAGAAAAGACCGTGATGTTTATCCGTAATGTGTCGTGATACACTATGCTGCATGAATGTCTTCTTAGTGTTTGAACGATGCTTGTTCAACCTGTTACGCAATGTTTGTGTAGTGCGACCCACATACTGTAGTCCACATTGGCATTCAAGCATGTAGATCACATTATTTGACCCACAATCCATTGGTTGTTTGATATAAAAAATTTGACCAGTGGTGTTATTACGAAAAGAGGTGGAAAGTACTAACAAACACATACAAGGCCGTCCATAACCTGTCCCCTCCCTACATCTCTGAGCTACTTTCCCGATACATCCCCACACGCACTCTCCGATCCTCACAAGACCTCCTTCTCTCCTCTTCCCACAATCTCCTCCAGGATTTCTCCCGTGCATCCCCCATACTCTGGAACTCGCTGCCCCAACCTATCAGACTCTCACCTACAGTGGAATCCTTCAAAAGAAACCTGAAACCCACCTCTTCAGACAAGCCTACAACCAGTGACCCTGCTGCCTCTATACCGCCATGACCAGCTTCACCCGCACCTACTGTGTCCTTCTCCCTCACCATGTAGATTGTAAGCCTCACGGGCAGGACCCTGTCTCCTTCTGTGCCAGTCTGTAACTCGTCTTGTTCATGCTTAGTGCAATTGTCTGTATTAGGTATGTGCACCGCTTATCATATGTACAGCGCTATGGAATGAATGGCGCTTTAATAATAAATAATAACTAGAATGTGTCGTTTCTGAAGAAACCACAAGATGTTGGCTTGTATTCTGATTGGCTGATGGTGGCTCCACCCACTTTTTTGAATTTTAATCCCAGTCCTCCAGTGACCAACTGCGCCAAGTTTGAAGACTGTGCCAATCAAAGTCTAAGAGCGGCGGCGGTTTGAATTTTTCCCATTCAAACACATGGCTGAAATTTGATTGGCCGATGTAGACTCCGCCCACTTTTATCAATTTTGACCTTTGTCTCACACTGACCCACCCTGCCGAGTTTGGGTGCTGTGGCTTAAAAACTGTGAGAATGACAGCTGTTTAAAGGTTTCTTATTGAAGTCAATAGGGAAAATCTGATTGGTTGTTTGTGGCTCCGCCCACTTTTTAGCGTCCCCAAAATGAGATATACATTGTCACAGTCCGCCAGTGACCAACTGTGCCAAGTTTTATTACCCTGCCATTAACAGTCTAAGAGCAGCGGCAGTTTGAATTTTTCCCATTTAAACAAATGGCTGAAATTTGATTGGCCGTTGTAGACTCCGCCCACTTTTTCATAATTATTTGAATCCAGTCACCCAATGACCTACGGTGCCAAGTTTGGGTATTCTGGCTTAAATACTGTGAGAATGACAGCAATTTAAAGGTTTAGACTCCGCCCACTTTTTAAATTTTTGATCCCAAAGTAGTCTATCACCTGATTTCAGCGATCTGAAGCCCCTGACATCAATCATGGCAGCATTTTTCAATTTTCTGAAATTTTTTTTCTCCATATTGACATCAATGAAAGAAATCTGATTGGTTGTTTTTGGCCCCGCCCACTTTTCAAAATTTTAATCCTAATCCTAAATTGTCCAACTGTACCAAGTTTGGGGAGCCTGCCATTAACAGTCTAAGAGCAGCGGCAGTTTGAATTTTTCCCATTTAAACAAATGGCTGAAATTTGATTGGCCGTTGTAGACTCCGCCCACTTTTTCGTAAATTTTTGAATCCAGTCACCCAATGACCTACGGTGCCAAGTTTGGGTATTCTGGCTTAAATATTGTGAGAACGACAGCAATTTAAAATTTTCTCATTGAAGTCAATAGGGAAAATCTGATTGGTTGTTTGTAGCTCCGCCCACTTTTTAATGTCCCCAAAATGTGACAGAAATGTTCAGGTTGACCCCATGACTAAGTGACCCAAGTTTGGTGAGTTTCACTCCGAAGCTGTATGAGTGAGAAACGTTTGCATTTTTCCAATATAACTCTATGGGAGAAAAAAAGGGGTTTTCGGGGGCCCGCCCCAGGGGCCCGGAGGGTAGGATCGGTTAACAAAGCACAAGCAAGATACTCGGGTATGTGCCGACCAAGTCTGCAAAGTTTGGAATTTGTACTCCTAAAAATGTGGGAGGAGTAGCAATTTGAACGTCTCATTGTAGTCAATGGGGAGAATTTGATTGGTTCTGTGTGGCCCCGCCCACTTTTTTGGGCCCCGAAATGTGCTAACAAATTGCGCGTTGACCCCATGACTGAGTGACCCAAGTTTGGTGACTTTAGTTTAAAATCTGTGCGACTGGGAGCGATTTGAAAATTTTCCCTGTCAAAGTCAATGGGAAAAACTTGGATTTTGGGGGCCCGTCCCAGGGGCCCGGAGGGTGGGATCGGGTAACAAAGCACAAGCAAGGTACTCGGGTGGGTGCCGACCAAGTCTGCAAAGTTTGGAATTTGTACTCCTAAAAATGTCGGAGGAGTAGCAATTTAAAGGTCTCATTACAGTCAATGGGGAGATTTTGATTGGTTCTGTGTGGCCCCGCCCACTTTTTGGGGGCCCCGAAATGTGCCCAAAATTTTCGGGTTGACCCCATGACTAAGTGACTTAAGTTTGGCGACTTTAGCTTCAAAGGCTGGCGAGTGGGAGCGATTTGAAAATGTACCCTGTCAAAGTCTATGGGAAAAAAGGGGGCTTCCGGGGCCCGCCACGGGGGCCCCGGGGGTGGGATCGCTTATAAAAGCACAAGCAACTCGAGTCGCTATAGGTCGAAGAAGTGTAGAAAGTTTGGGGTATGTAGCCCCAAAACTGTAGGAGGAGTAGCGTATAGAAAACGCGGCTAAGAATAATAATAATAAAAACTAGAATGTGTCGTTTCTGAAGAAACCACAAGATGTTGGCTTGTCGTCTGATTGGCTGCTGGTGGCTCCACCCACTTTTTTGAATTTTAATCCCAGTCCTCCAGTGAACAACTGCGCCAAGTTTGAAGACTGTGCCAATCAAAGTCTAAGAGCGGCGGCGGTTTGAATTTTTCCCATTCAAACACATGGCTGAAATTTGATTGGCCGATGTAGACTCCGCCCACTTTTATCAATTTTGACCTTTGCCTCACACTGACCCACCCTGCCGAGTTTGGGTGCTGTGGCTTAAAAACTGTGAGAATGACAGCTGTTTAAAGGTTTCTTATTGAAGTCAATAGGGAAAATCTGATTGGTTGTTTGTGGCTCCGCCCACTTTTTAGCGTCCCCAAAATGAGATATACATTGTCACAGTCCGCCAGTGACCAACTGTGCCGAGTTTTATTACCCTGCCATTAACAGTCTAAGAGCAGCGGCAGTTTGAATTTTTCCCATTAAACAAATGGCTGAAATTTGATTGGCCGTTGTAGACCCCGCCCACTTTTTTAAAAAATTTGACCCCAGTCACCCAATGACCTATGGTGCCAAGTTTGGGTATTCTGGCTTAAATACTGTGAGAATGACAGCAATTTAAAGGTTTCTCATTGAAGTCAATGGGGAAAATCTGATTTGTTGTTGTTGGCTCCGCCCACTTTTAAATTTTTGATTCCAATGTAATCTATCACCTGATTTCAGAGATCTGAAGCCCCTGACATCAATCATGGCAGCATTTTTCAATTTTCTGGAATTTTTTTTCTCCATATTGACATCAATGAAAGAAATCTGATTGGTTGTTTTTGGCCCCGCCCACTTTTCAAAATTTTAATCCTAATCCTAAATTGCCCAACTGTACCAAGTTTGGGGAGCCTGCCATTAACAGTCTAAGAGCAGCGGCAGTTTGAATTTTTCCCATTTAAACAAATGGCTGAAATTTGATTGGCCGTTGTAGACTCCGCCCACTTTTTCATAATTTTTGGAATCCAGTCACCCAATGACCTATGGTGCCAAGTTTGGGTATTCTGGCTTCAATACTGTGAGAATGACAGCAATTTAAAGGTTTCTCATTGAAGTCAATAGGGAAAATCTGATTGGTTGTTTGTAGCTCCGCCCACTTTTTAATGTCCCCAAAATGTGACAGAAATTTTCAGGTTGACCCCATGACTGAGTGACCCAAGTTTGGTGAGTTTCACTCCGAAGCTGTATGAGTGACAAACATTTACATTTTTCCAATAAAACTCTATGGGAGAATTAAAGAGGTTTTCGGGGGCCCGCCCCAGGGGCCCGGAAGGTGGGATCGGTTAACAAAGCACAAGCAAGATTCTCGGGTATGTGTCGACCAAGGGTGCAAAGTTCGGTATTGATACTCCTAAATCTATGGGAGGAGTAGCGATTTGAACGTCCCATTGTAGTCAATGGGGAGAATTTGATTGGTTCCGTGTGGCCCCGCCCACATTTTCGGGTCTCCGAAATGTGCTAACAAATTGCGCGTTGACCCCATGACTAAGTGACCCAAGTTTGTTGACTCTAGTTTAAAATCTGTGCGACTGGGAGCGATTTGAAAATTTTCCCTGTCAAAGTCAATGGGAAAAACGTGGATTTTGGGGGCCCTGTGCCAGGGGCCCGGAGGGTGGGATCGGGTAACAAAGCACAAGCAAGGTACTAGGGTGGGTGCCGACCAAGTCTGCAAAGTTTGGAATTTGTACTCCTAAAAATGTCGGAGGAGTAGCAATTTGAAGGTCTCATTACAGTCAATGGGGAGATTTTGATTGGTTCTGTGTGGCCCCGCCCATTTTTTTGGGGCCCCGAAATGTGCTAACAAATTGCGCGTTGACCCCATGACTAAGTGACCCAAGTTTGGTGACTCTAGTTTAAAATCTGTGCGACTGGGAGCGATTTGAAAATTTTCCCTGTCAAAGTCAATGGGAAAAACGTGGATTTTGGGGGCCCTGTGCCAGGGGCCCGGAGGGTGGGATCGGGTAACAAAGCACAAGCAAGGTACTAGGGTGGGTGCCGACCAAGTCTGCAAAGTTTGGAATTTGTACTCCTAAAAATGTCGGAGGAGTAGCAATTTGAAGGTCTCATTACAGTCAATGGGGAGATTTTGATTGGTTCTGTGTGGCCCCGCCCACTTTTTGGGGGCCCCGAAATGTGCCCAAAATTTTCGGGTTGACCCCATGACTAAGTGACTTAAGTTTGGCGACTTTAGCTTCAAAGGCTGACGAGTGGGAGCGATTTGAAAATGTACCCTGTCAAAGTCTATGGGAAAAAAGGGGGCTTCCGGGGCCCGCCACGGGGGCCCCGGGGGTGGGATCGCTTATAAAAGCACAAGCAACTCGAGTCGCTATAGGTCGAAGAAGTGTAGAAAGTTTGGGGTATGTAGCCCCAAAACTGTAGGAGGAGTAGCGTATAGAAAACGCGGCTAAGAATAATAATAATAACTAGAATGTGTCGTTTCTGAAGAAACCACAAGATGTTGGCTTGTCGTCTGATTGGCTGTTGGTGGCTCCACCCACTTTTTTGAATTTTAATCCCAGTCCTCCAGTGACCAACTGCGCCAAGTTTGAAGACTGTGCCAATCAAAGTCTAAGAGCGACGGCGGTTTGAATTTTTCCCATTCAAACACATGGCTGAAATTTGATTGGCCGATGCAGACTCCGCCCACTTTTATCAATTTTGACCTTTGCCTCACACTGACCCACCCTGCCGAGTTTGGGTGCTGTGGCTTAAAAACTGTGAGAATGACAGCTGTATAAAGGTTTCTTATTGAAGTCAATAGGGAAAATCTGATTGGTTGTTTGTGGCCCCGCCCACTTTTTAGCGTCCCCAAAATGAGATATACATTGTCACAGTCCGCCAGTGACCAACTGTGCCGAGTTTTATTACCCTGCCATTAACAGTCTAAGAGCAGCGGCAGTTTGAATTTTTCCCATTATAAACAAATGGCTGAAATTTGATTGGCCGTTGTAGACCCCGCCCACTTTTTAAAATTTTTGACCCCAGTCACCCAATGACCTACGGTGCCAAGTTTGGGTATTCTGGCTTAAATACTGTGAGAATGACAGCAATTTAAAGGTTTCTCATTGAAGTCAATAGGGAAAATCTGATTTGTTGTTGTTGGCTCCGCCCACTTTTTAAATTTTTGATTCCAATGTAATCTATCACCTGATTTCAGAGATCTGAAGCCCCCGACATCAATCATGGCAGCATTTTTCAATTTTCTGGAAATTTTTTTCTCCATATTGACATCAAGGAAAGAAATCTGATTGGTTGTTTTTGGCCCCGCCCACTTTTCAAAATTTTAATCCTAATCCTAAATTGTCCAACTGTACCAAGTTTGGGGAGCCTGCCATTAACAGTCTAAGAGCAGCGGCAGTTTGAAGTTTTCCCATTTAAACAAATGGCTGAAATTTGATTGGCCGTTGTAGACTCCGCCCACTTTTTCATAATTTTTGGAATCCAGTCACCCAATGACCTACGGTGCCAAGTTTGGGTATTCTGGCTTCAATACTGTGAGAATGACAGCAATTTAAAGGTTTCTCATTGAAGTCAATGGGGAAAATCTGATTTGTTGTTGTTGGCTCCGCCCACTTTTTAAATTTTTGATTCCAATGTAATCTATCACCTGATTTCAGAGATCTGAAGCCCCCGACATCAATCATGGCAGCATTTTTCAATTTTCTGGAATTTTTTTTCTCCATATTGACATCAAGGAAAGAAATCTGATTGGTTGTTTTTGGCCCCGCCCACTTTTCAAAATTTTAATCCTAATCCTAAATTGCCCAACTGTACCAAGTTTGGGGAGCCTGCCATTAACAGTCTAAGAGCAGCGGCAGTTTGAATTTTTCCCATTTAAACAAATGGCTGAAATTTGATTGGCCGTTGTAGACTCCGCCCACTTTTTCATAATTTTTGGAATCCAGTCACCCAATGACCTATGGTGCCAAGTTTGGGTATTCTGGCTTCAATACTGTGAGAATGACAGCAATTTAAAGGTTTCTCATTGAAGTCAATAGGGAAAATCTGATTGGTTGTTTGTAGCTCCGCCCACTTTTTAATGTCCCCAAAATGTGACAGAAATTTTCAGGTTGACCCCATGACTGAGTGACCCAAGTTTGGTGAGTTTCACTCCGAAGCTGTATGAGTGACAAACGTTTGCATTTTTCCAATAATACTCTATGGGAGAAAAAAAGAGGTTTTCGGGGGCCCGCCCCAGGGGCCCGGAGGGTGGGATCGGTTAACAAAGCACAAGCAAGATACTCGGGTATGTGCCGACCAAGGGTGCAAAGTTCGGTATTTATACTCCTAAATCTGTGGGAGGAGTAGCGATTTGAACATCTCATTGTAGTCAATGGGGAGAATTTGATTGGTTCTGTGTGGCCCCGCCCACTTTTTTGGGGCCCCGAAATGTGCTAACAAATTGCGCGTTGACCCCATGACTAAGTGACCCAAGTTTGGTGACTTTAGTTTAAAATCTGTGCGACTGGGAGCGATTTGAAAATTTTCCCTGTCAAAGTCAATGGGAAAAACTTGGATTTTGGGGGCCCGTCCCAGGGGCCCGGAGGGTGGGATCGGGTAACAAAGCACAAGCAAGGTACTCGGGTGGGTGCCGACCAAGTCTGCAAAGTTTGGAATTTGTACTCCTAAAAATGTCGGAGGAGTAGCAATTTGAAGGTCTCATTACAGTCAATGGGGAGATTTTGATTGGTTCTGTGTGGCCCCGCCCACTTTTTTGGGGCCCCGAAATGTGCCCAAAATTTTCGGGTTGACCCCATGACTAAGTGACTTAAGTTTGGCGACTTTAGCTTCAAAGGCTGGCGAGTGGGAGCGATTTGAAAATGTACCCTGTCAAAGTCTATGGGAAAAAAGGGGGCTTCCGGGGCCCGCCACGGGGGCCCCGGGGGTGGGATCGCTTATAAAAGCACAAGCAACTCGAGTTGCTATAGGTCGAAGAAGTGTAGAAAGTTTGGGGTATGTAGCCCCAAAACTGTAGGAGGAGTAACGTATAGAAAACGCGGCTAAGAATAATAATAATAAAAATAATAATAACTAGAAGGTGTCGTTTCTGAAGAAACCACAAGATGTTGGCTTGTCGTCTGATTGGCTGTTGGTGGCTCCACCCACTTTTTTGAATTTTAATCCCAGTCCTCCAGTGACCAACTGCGCCAAGTTTGAAGACTGTGCCAATCAAAGTCTAAGAGCGGCGGCGGTTTGAATTTTTCCCATTCAAACACATGGCTGAAATTTGATTGGCCGATGTAGACTCCGCCCACTTTTATCAATTTTGACCGTTGTCTCACACTGACCCACCCTGCCGAGTTTGGGTGCTGTGGCTTAAAAACTGTGAGAATGACAGCTGTTTAAAGGTTTCTTATTGAAGTCAATAGGGAAAATCTGATTGGTTGTTTGTGGCCCCGCCCACTTTTTAGCGTCCCCAAAATGAGATATACATTGTCACAGTCCGCCAGTGACCAACTGTGCCGAGTTTTATTACCCTGCCATTAACAGTCTAAGAGCAGCGGCAGTTTGAATTTTTCCCATATAAACAAATGGCTGAAATTTGATTGGCCGTTGTAGACCCCGCCCACTTTTTAAAATTTTTTTGACCCCAGTCACCCAATGACCTACGGTGCCAAGTTTGGGTATTCTGGCTTAAATACTGTGAGAATGACAGCAATTTAAAGGTTTCTCATTGAAGTCAATAGGGAAAATCTGATTGGTTGTTTGTAGCTCCGCCCACTTTTTAATGTCCCCAAAATGTGACAGAAATTTTCAGGTTGACCCCATGACTAAGTGACCCAAGTTTGGTGAGTTTCACTCTGAAGCTGTATGAGTGACAAACGTTTGCATTTTTCCAATAATACTCTATGGGAGAAAAAAAGAGGTTTTCGGGGGCCCGCCCCAGGGGCCCGGAGGGTGGGATCGGTTAACAAAGCACAAGCAAGATACTCGGGTAGGTGCCGACCAAGGATGCAAAGTTCGGTATTTATACTCCTAAATCTGTGGGAGGAGTAGCGATTTGAACATCTCATTGTAGTCAATGGGGAGAATTTGATTGGTTCCGTGTGGCCCCGCCCACATTTTCGGGTCTCCGAAATGTGCTAACAAATTGCGCGTTGACCCCATGACTAAGTGACACAAGTTTGGTGACTTTAGTTTAAAATCTGTCCGACTGGGAGCGATTTGAAAATTTTCCCTGTCAAAGTCAATGGAAAAAACGTGGATTTTGGGGGCCCTTTCCCAGGGGCCCGGAGGGTGGGATCGGTTAACAAAGCACAAGCAAGGTACTTGGGAGGGTGCCGACCAAGTCTGCAAAGTCTGGAATTTGTACTCCTAAAAATGTCGGAGGAGTAGCAATTTGAAGGTCTCATTACAGTCAATGGGGAGATTTTGATTGGTTCTGTGTGGCCCCGCCCACTTTTTGGGGGCCCCGAAATGTGCCCTAAATTTTCGGGTTGACCCCATGACTAAGTGACCCAAGTTTGGTGACTTTAGTTTAAAATCTGTGCGACTGGGAGCGATTTGAAAATTTTCCCTGTCAAAGTCAATGGGAAAAACGTGGATTTTGGGGGCCCGTCCCAGGGGCCCGGAGGGTGGGATCGGGTAACAAAGCACAAGCAAGGTACTCGGGTGGGTGCCGACCAAGTCTGCAAAGTTTGGAATTTGTACTCCTAAAAATGTCGGAGGAGTAGCAATTTGAAGGTCTCATTACAGTCAATGGGGAGATTTTGATTGGTTCTGTGTGGCCCCGCCCACTTTTTTGGGGCCCCGAAATGTGCCCAAAATTTTCGGGTTGACCCCATGACTAAGTGACTTAAGTTTGGCGACTTTAGCTTCAAAGGCTGGCGAGTGGGAGCGATTTGAAAATGTACCCTGTCAAAGTCTATGGGAAAAAAGGGGGCTTCCGGGGCCCGCCACGGGGGCCCCGGGGGTGGGATCGCTTATAAAAGCACAAGCAACTCGAGTTGCTATAGGTCGAAGAAGTGTAGAAAGTTTGGGGTATGTAGCCCCAAAACTGTAGGAGGAGTAGCGTATAGAAAACGCGGCTAAGAATAATAATAAAAACTAGAATGTGTCGTTTCTGAAGAAACCACAAGATGTTGGCTTGTCGTCTGATTGGCTGTTGGTGGCTCCACCCACTTTTTTGAATTTTAATCCCAGTCCTCCAGTGACCAACTGCGCCAAGTTTGAAGACTGTGCCAATCAAAGTCTAAGAGCGGCGGCGGTTTGAATTTTTCCCATTCAAACACATGGCTGAAATTTGATTGGCCGATGTAGACTCCGCCCACTTTTATCAATTTTGACCTTTGCCTCACACTGACCCACCCTGCCGAGTTTGGGTGCTGTGGCTTAAAAACTGTGAGAATGACAGCTGTTTAAAGGTTTCTTATTGAAGTCAATAGGGAAAATCTGATTGGTTGTTTGTGGCTCCGCCCACTTTTTAGCGTCCCCAAAATGAGATATACATTGTCACAGTCCGCCAGTGACCAACTGTGCCGAGTTTTATTACCCTGCCATTAACAGTCTAAGAGCAGCGGCAGTTTGAAGTTTTCCCATTTAAACAAATGGCTGAAATTTGATTGGCCGTTGTAGACTCCGCCCACTTTTTCATAATTTTTGAATCCAGTCACCCAATGACCTACGGTGCCAAGTTTGGGTATTCTGGCTTAAATACTGTGAGAATGACAGCAATTTAAAGGTTTCTCATTGAAGTCAATAGGGAAAATCTGATTTGTTGTTGTTGGCTCCGCCCACTTTTTAAATTTTTGATTCCAAAGTAATCTATCACCTGATTTCAGCGATCTGAAGCCCCTGACATCAATCATGGCAGCATTTTTCAATTTTCTGAAAATTTTTTTCTCCATATTGACATCAATGAAAGAAATCTGATTGGTTGTTTTTGGCCCCGCCCACTTTTCAAAATTTTAATCCTAATCCTAAATTGTCCAACTGTACCAAGTTTGGGGAGCCTGCCATTAACAGTCTAAGAGCAGCGGCAGTTTGAAGTTTTCCCATTTAAACAAATGGCTGAAATTTGATTGGCCGTTGTAGACTCCGCCCACTTTTTCATAATTTTTGGAATCCAGTCACCCAATGACCTACGGTGCCAAGTTTGGGTATTCTGGCTTCAATACTGTGAGAATGACAGCAATTTAAAGGTTTCTCATTGAAGTCAATGGGGAAAATCTGATTTGTTGTTGTTGGCTCCGCCCACTTTTTAAATTTTTGATTCCAAAGTAATCTATCACCTGATTTCAGCGATCTGAAGCCCCGACATCAATCATGGCAGCATTTTTCAATTTTCTGGAAATTTTTTTTCTCCATATTGACATCAATGAAAGAAATCTGATTGGTTGTTTTTGGCCCCGCCCACTTTTCAAAATTTTAATCCTAATCCTAAATTGCCCAACTGTACCAAGTTTGGGGAGCCTGCCATTAACAGTCTAAGAGCAGCGGCAGTTTGAAGTTTTCCCATTTAAACAAATGGCTGAAATTTGATTGGCCGTTGTAGACTCCGCCCACTTTTTCATAATTTTTGGAATCCAGTCACCCAATGACCTATGGTGCCAAGTTTGGGTATTCTGGCTTCAATACTGTGAGAATGACAGCAATTTAAAGGTTTCTCATTGAAGTCAATAGGGAAAATCTGATTGGTTGTTTGTAGCTCCGCCCACTTTTTAATGTCCCCAAAATGTGACAGAAATTTTCAGGTTGACCCCATGACTGAGTGACCCAAGTTTGGTGAGTTTCACTCCGAAGCTGTATGAGTGACAAACGTTTGCATTTTTCCAATAAAACTCTATGGGTTTGAATGTCTCATTGTAGTCAATGGGGAGAATTTGATTGGTTCTGTGTGGCCCCGCCCACATTTTCGGGTTTCCGAAATGTGCTAACAAATTGCGTGTTGACCCCATGACTAAGTGACCCAAGTTTGGTGACTTTAGTTTAAAATCTGTGCGACTGGGAGCGATTTGAAAATTTTCCCTGTCAAAGTCAATGGGAAAAACTTGGATTTTGGGGGCCCGTCCCAGGGGCCCGGAGGGTGGGATCGGGTAACAAAGCACAAGCAAGGTACTCGGGTGGGTGCCGACCAAGTCTGCAAAGTTTGGAATTTGTACTCCTAAAAATGTTGGAGGAGTAGCAATTTGTAGGTCTCATTACAGTCAATGGGGAGAATTTGATTTGTTCTGTGTGGCCCCGCCCATTTTTTGGGGGCCCCGAAATGTGCTAACAAATTGCGCGTTGACCCCATGACTAAGTGACCCAAGTTTGGTGACTTTAGTTTAAAATCTGTGCGACTGGGAGCGATTTGAAAATTTTCCCTGTCAAAGTCAATGGGAAAAACGTGGATTTTGGGGGCCCGTCCCAGGGGCCCGGAGGGTGGGATCGGGTAACAAAGCACAAGCAAGGTACTAGGGTGGGTGCCGACCAAGTCTGCAAAGTTTGGAATTTGTACTCCCAAAAATGTCGGAGGAGTAGCAATTTGTAGGTCTCATTACAGTCAATGGGGAGATTTTGATTGGTTCTGTGTGGCCCCGCCCACTTTTTGGGGGCCCCGAAATGTCCCCAAAATTTTCGGGTTGACCCCATGACTAAGTGACTTAAGTTTGGCGACTTTAGCTTCAAAGGCTGGCGAGTGGGAGCGATTTGAAAATGTACCCTGTCAAAGTCTATGGGAAAAAAGGGGGCTTCCGGGGCCCGCCACGGGGGCCCCGGGGGTGGGATCGCTTATAAAAGCACAAGCAACTCGAGTCGCTATAGGTCGAAGAAGTGTAGAAAGTTTGGGGTATGTAGCCCCAAAACTGTAGGAGGAGTAGCGTATAGAAAACGCGGCTAAGAATAATAATAATAAAAATAATAACTAGAATGTGTCGTTTCTGAAGAAACCACAAGATGTTGGCTTGTCGTCTGATTGGCTGTTGGTGGCTCCACCCACTTTTTTGAATTTTAATCCCAGTCCTCCAGTGACCAACTGCGCCAAGTTTGAAGACTGTGCCAATCAAAGTCTAAGAGCGGCGGCAGTTTGAATTTTTCCCATTTAAACACATGGCTGAAATTTGATTGGCCGACCTAGACTCCGCCCACTTTTATCAATTTTGACCTTTGTCTCACACTGACCCACCCTGCCGAGTTTGGGTGCTGTGGCTTAAAAACTGTGAGAATGACAGCTGTATAAAGGTTTCTTATTGAAGTCAATAGGGAAAATCTGATTGGTTGTTTGTGGCTCCGCCCACTTTTTAGCGTCCCCAAAATGAGATCTACATTGTCACAGTCCGCCAGTGACCAACTGTGCCAAGTTTTATTACCCTGCCATTAACAGTCTAAGAGCAGCGGCAGTTTGAATTTTTCCCATTTAAACAAACAGCTGAAATTTGATTGGCCGTTGTAGACCCCGCCCACTTTTTTAAAAAATTTGACCCCTGTCACCCAATGACCTATGGTGCCAAGTTTGGGTATTCTGGCTTAAATACTGTGAGAATGACAGCAATTTAAAGGTTTCTCATTGAAGTCAATAGGGGAAAATCTGATTTGTTGTTGTTGGCTCCGCCCACTTTTTAAATTTTTGATTCCAAAGTAATCTATCACCTGATTTCAGCGATCTGAAGCCCCTGACATCAATCATGGCAGCATTTTTCAATTTTCTGGAATTTTTTTTCTCCATATTGACATCAATGAAAGAAATCTGATTGGTTGTTTTTGGCCCCGCCCACTTTTCAAAATTTTAATCCTAATCCTAAATTGCCCAACTGTACCAAGTTTGGGGAGCCTGCCATTAACAGTCTAAGAGCAGCGGCAGTTTGAATTTTTCCCATTTAAACAAATGGCTGAAATTTCATTGGCCGTTGTAGACTCCGCCCACTTTTTCATAATTTTTGGAATCCAGTCACCCAATGACCTATGGTGCCAAGTTTGGGTATTCTGGCTTCAATACTGTGAGAATGACAGCAATTTAAAGGTTTCTCATTGAAGTCAATAGGGAAAATCTGATTGGTTGTTTGTAGCTCCGCCCACTTTTTACTGTCCCCAAAATGTGACAGAAATTTTCAGGTTGACCCCATGACTGAGTGACCCAAGTTTGGTGAGTTTCACTCCGAAGCTGTATGAGTGACAAACGTTTGCATTTTTCCAATAAAACTCTATGGGAGAAAAAAAGAGGTTTTCGGGGGCCCGCCCCAGGGGCCCGGAGGGTGGGATCAATTAACAAAGCACAAGCAAGATACTCGGGTATGTGCCGACCAAGGTCTGCAAAGTTCGGTATTGATACTCCTAAATCTGTGGGAGGAGTAGCGGTTTGAATGTCTCATTGTAGTCAATGGAGAGAATTTGATTGGTTCTGTGTGGCCCCGCCCACATTTTCGGGTTTCCGAAATGTGCTAACAAATTGCGCGTTGACCCCATGACTAAGTGACCCAAGTTTGGTGACTTTAGTTTAAAATCTGTGCGACTGGGAGCGATTTGAAAATTTTCCCTGTCAAAGTCAATGGGAAAAACTTGGATTTTGGGGGCCCGTCCCAGGGGCCCGGAGGGTGGGATCGGGTAACAAAGCACAAGCAAGGTACTCGGGTGGGTGCCGACCAAGTCTGCAAAGTTTGGAATTTGTACTCCTAAAAATGTCGGAGGAGTAGCAATTTGAAGGTCTCATTACAGTCAATGGGGAGATTTTGATTGGTTCTGTGTGGCCCCGCCCACTTTTGGGGGCCCCGAAATGTGCCCTAAATTTTCGGGTTGACCCCATGACTAAGTGACCCAAGTTTGGTGACTTTAGTTTAAAATCTGTGCGACTGGGAGCGATTTGAAAATTTTCCCTGTCAAAGTCAATGGGAAAAACGTGGATTTTGGGGGCCCGTCCCAGGGGCCCGGAGGGTGGGATCGGGTAACAAAGCACAAGCAAGGTACTAGGGTGGGTGCCGACCAAGTCTGCAAAGTTTGGAATTTGTACTCCTAAAAATGTCGGAGGAGTAGCAATTTGTAAGGTCTCATTACAGTCAATGGGGAGATTTTGATTGGTTCTGTGTGGCCCCGCCCACTTTTTTGGGGCCCCGAAATGTGCCCAAAATTTTCGGGTTGACCCCATGACTAAGTGACTTAAGTTTGGCGACTTTAGCTTCAAAGGCTGGCGAGTGGGAGCGATTTGAAAATGTACCCTGTCAAAGTCTATGGGAAAAAAGGGGGCTTCCGGGGCCCGCCACGGGGGCCCCGGGGGTGGGATCGCTTATAAAAGCACAAGCAACTCGAGTTGCTATAGGTCGAAGAAGTGTAGAAAGTTTGGGGTATGTAGCCCCAAAACTGTAGGAGGAGTAGCGTATAGAAAACGCGGCTAAGAATAATAATAAAAATAATAACTAGAATGTGTCGTTTCTGAAGAAACCACAAGATGTTGGCTTGTCGTCTGATTGGCTGTTGGTGGCTCCACCCACTTTTTTGAATTTTAATCCCAGTCCTCCAGTGACCAACTGCGCCAAGTTTGAAGACTGTGCCAATCAAAGTCTAAGAGCGGCGGCGGTTTGAATTTTTCCCATTCAAACACATGGCTGAAATTTGATTGGCCGATGTCAGACTCCGCCCACTTTTATCAATTTTGACCTTTGCCTCACACTGACCCACCCTGCCGAGTTTGGGTGCTGTGGCTTAAAAACTGTGAGAATGACAGCTGTTTAAAGGTTTCTTATTGAAGTCAATAGGGAAAATCTGATTGGTTGTTTGTGGCTCCGCCCACTTTTTAGCGTCCCCAAAATGAGATATACATTGTCACAGTCCGCCAGTGACCAACTGTGCCGAGTTTTATTACCCTGCCATTAACAGTCTAAGAGCAGCGGCAGTTTGAATTTTTCCCATTTAAACAAATGGCTGAAATTTGATTGGCCGTTGTAGACTCCCGCCCACTTTTTAATAATTTTTGGAATCCCAGTCACCCAATGACCTACGGTGCCAAGTTTGGGTATTCTGGCTTAAATACTGTGAGAATGACAGCAATTTAAAGGTTTCTCATTGAAGTCAATGGGGAAAATCTGATTTGTTGTTGTTGGCTCCGCCCACTTTTTAAATTTTTGATTCCAAAGTAATCTATCACCTGATTTCAGCGATCTGAAGCCCCTGACATCAATCATGGCAGCATTTTTCAATTTTCTGAAAATTTTTTTCTCCATATTGACATCAATGAAAGAAATCTGATTGGTTGTTTTTGGCCCCGCCCACTTTTCAAAATTTTAATCCTAATCCTAAATTGTCCAACTGTACCAAGTTTGGGGAGCCTGCCATTAACAGTCTAAGAGCAGCGGCAGTTTGAAGTTTTCCCATTTAAACAAATGGCTGAAATTTGATTGGCCGTTGTAGACTCCGCCCACTTTTTCATAATTTTTGGAATCCAGTCACCCAATGACCTACGGTGCCAAGTTTGGGTATTCTGGCTTCAATACTGTGAGAATGACAGCAATTTAAAGGTTTCTCATTGAAGTCAATGGGGAAAATCTGATTTGTTGTTGTTGGCTCCGCCCACTTTTTAAATTTTTGATTCCAAAGTAATCTATCACCTGATTTCAGCGATCTGAAGCCCCTGACATCAATCATGGCAGCATTTTTCAATTTTCTGAAAATTTTTTCTCCATATTGACATCAATGAAAGAAATCTGATTGGTTGTTTTTGGCCCCGCCCACTTTTCAAAATTTTAATCCTAATCCTAAATTGCCCAACTGTACCAAGTTTGGGAGCCTGCCATTAACAGTCTAAGAGCAGCGGCAGTTTGAAGTTTTCCCATTTAAACAAATGGCTGAAATTTGATTGGCCGTTGTAGACTCCGCCCACTTTTTCATAATTTTTGGAATCCAGTCACCCAATGACCTACTGGTGCCAAGTTTGGGTATTCTGGCTTCAATACTGTGAGAATGACAGCAATTTAAAGGTTTCTCATTGAAGTCAATAGGGAAAATCTGATTGGTTGTTTGTAGCTCCGCCCACTTTTTAATGTCCCCAAAATGTGACAGAAATTTTCAGGTTGACCCCATGACTGAGTGACCCAAGTTTGGTGAGTTTCACTCCGAAGCTGTATGAGTGACAAACGTTTGCATTTTTCCAATAAAACTCTATGGGAGAAAAAAAGAGGTTTTCGGGGGCCCGCCCCAGGGGCCCGGAAGGTGGGATCGGTTAACAAAGCACAAGCAAGATACTCGGGTATGTGCCGACCAAGAGTGCAAAGTTCGGTATTTATACTCCTAAATCTGTGGGAGGAGTAGCGATTTGAACGTCCCATTGTAGTCAATGGGGAGAATTTGATTGGTTCCGTGTGGCCCCGCCCACATTTTCGGGTCTCCGAAATGTGCTAACAAATTGCGCGTTGACCCCATGACTAAGTGACCCAAGTTTGGTGACTTTAGTTTAAAATCTGTGCGACTGGGAGCGATTTGAAAATTTTCCCTGTCAAAGTCAATGGAAAAAACGTGGATTTTGGGGGCCCTTTCCCAGGGGCCCGGAGGGTGGGATCGGTTAACAAAGCACAAGCAAGATACTCGGGTAGGTGCCGACCAAGGATGCAAAGTTCGGTATTTATACTCCTAAATCTGTGGGAGGAGTAGCGATTTGAACAGTCTCATTAGTCAATGGGGAGAATTTGATTGGTTCCGTGTGGCCCCGCCCACATTTTTCGGGGCTCCGAAATGTGCTAACAAATTGCGCGTTGACCCCATGACTAAGTGACCCAAGTTTGGTGACTTTAGTTTAAAATCTGTCCGACTGGGAGCGATTTGAAAATTTTCCCTGTCAAAGTCAATGGAAAAAACGTGGATTTTGGGGGCCCTTTCCCAGGGGCCCGGAGGGTGGGATCGGTTAACAAAGCACAAGCAAGGTACTTGGGAGGGTGCCGACCAAGTCTGCAAAGTTTGGAATTTGTACTCCTAAAAATGTCGGAGGAGTAGCAATTTGAAGGTCTCATTACAGTCAATGGGGAGATTTTGATTGGTTCTGTGTGGCCCCGCCCACTTTTTGGGGGCCCCGAAATGTGCCCTATATTTTCGGGTTGACCCCATGACTAAGTGACCCAAGTTTGGTGACTTTAGTTTAAATCTGTGCGACTGTGGGCGATTTGAAAATTTTCCCTGTCAAAGTCAATGGGAAAAACTTGGATTTTGGGGGCCCGTCCCAGGGGCCCGGAGGGTGGGATCGGGTAACAAAGCACAAGCAAGGTACTCGGGTGGGTGCCGACCAAGTCTGCAAAGTTTGGAATTTGTACTCCTAAAAATGTCGGAGGAGTAGCAATTTGAAGGTCTCATTACAGTCAATGGGGAGATTTTGATTGGTTCTGTGTGGCCCCGCCCACTTTTTTGGGGCCCCGAAATGTGCCCAAAATTTTCGGGTTGACCCCATGACTAAGTGACTTAAGTTTGGCGACTTTAGCTTCAAAGGCTGGCGAGTGGGAGCGATTTGAAAATGTACCCTGTCAAAGTCTATGGGAAAAAAGGGGGCTTCCGGGGCCCGCCACGGGGGCCCCGGGGGTGGGATCGCTTATAAAAGCACAAGCAACTCGAGTTGCTATAGGTCGAAGAAGTGTAGAAAGTTTGGGGTATGTAGCCCCAAAACTGTAGGAGGAGTAGCGTATAGAAAACGCGGCTAAGAATAATAATAATAATAATAATAACTAGAATGTGTCGTTTCTGAAGAAACCACAAGATGTTGGCTTGTCGTCTGATTGGCTGTTGGTGGCTCCACCCACTTTTTTGAATTTTAATCCCAGTCCTCCAGTGACCAACTGCGCCAAGTTTGAAGACTGTGCCAATCAAAGTCTAAGAGCGGCGGCGGTTTGAATTTTTCCCATTCAAACACATGGCTGAAATTTGATTGGCCGATGTAGACTCCGCCCACTTTTATCAATTTTGACCTTTGCCTCACACTGACCCACCCTGCCGAGTTTGGGTGCTGTGGCTTAAAAACTGTGAGAATGACAGCTGTTTAAAGGTTTCTTATTGAAGTCAATAGGGAAAATCTGATTGGTTGTTTGTGGCCCCGCCCACTTTTTAGCGTCCCCAAAATGAGATATACATTGTCACAGTCCGCCAGTGACCAACTGTGCCGAGTTTTATTACCCTGCCATTAACAGTCTAAGAGCAGCGGCAGTTTGAATTTTTCCCATTTAAACAAATGGCTGAAATTTGATTGGCCGTTGTAGACCCCGCCCACTTTTTAAAATTTTTGACCCCAGTCACCCAATGACCTACGGTGCCAAGTTTGGGTATTCTGGCTTAAATACTGTGAGAATGACAGCAATTTAAAGGTTTCTCATTGAAGTCAATAGGGGAAAATCTGATTTGTTGTTGTTGGCTCCGCCCACTTTTTAAATTTTTGATTCCAATGTAATCTATCACCTGATTTCAGAGATCTGAAGCCCCCGACATCAATCATGGCAGCATTTTTCAATTTTCTGGAATTTTTTTTCTCCATATTGACATCAATGAAAGAAATCTGATTGGTTGTTTTTGGCCCCGCCCACTTTTCAAAATTTTAATCCTAATCCTAAATTGCCCAACTGTACCAAGTTTGGGGAGCCTGCCATTAACAGTCTAAGAGCAGCGGCAGTTTGAATTTTTCCCATTTAAACAAATGGCTGAAATTTGATTGGCCGTTGTAGACTCCGCCCACTTTTTCATAATTTTTGGAATCCAGTCACCCAATGACCTATGGTGCCAAGTTTGGGTATTCTGGCTTCAATACTGTGAGAATGACAGCAATTTAAAGGTTTCTCATTGAAGTCAATAGGGAAAATCTGATTGGTTGTTTGTAGCTCCGCCCACTTTTTAATGTCCCCAAAATGTGACAGAAATTTTCAGGTTGACCCCATGACTGAGTGACCCAAGTTTGGTGAGTTTTACTCCGAAGCTGTATGAGTGACAAACGTTTGCATTTTTCCAATAAAACTCTATGGGTTTGAATGTCTCATTGTAGTCAATGGGGAGAATTTGATTGGTTCTGTGTGGCCCCGCCCACATTTTCGGGTTTCCGAAATGTGCTAACAAATTGCGTGTTGACCCCATGACTAAGTGACCCAAGTTTGGTGACTTTAGTTTAAAATCTGTGCGACTGGGAGCGATTTGAAAATTTTCCCTGTCAAAGTCAATGGGAAAAACGTGGATTTTGGGGGCCCGTCCCAGGGGCCCGGAGGGTGGGATCGGGTAACAAAGCACAAGCAAGGTACTCGGGTGGGTGCCGACCAAGTCTGCAAAGTTTGGAATTTGTACTCCTAAAAATGTTGGAGGAGTAGCAATTTGTAGGTCTCATTACAGTCAATGGGGAGATTTTGATTGGTTCTGTGTGGCCCCGCCCATTTTTTGGGGGCCCCGAAATGTGCTAACAAATTGCGCGTTGACCCCATGACTAAGTGACCCAAGTTTGGTGACTTTAGTTTAAAATCTGTGCGACTGGGAGCGATTTGAAAATTTTCCCTGTCAAAGTCAATGGGAAAAACGTGGATTTTGGGGGCCCGTCCCAGGGGCCCGGAGGGTGGGATCGGGTAACAAAGCACAAGCAAGGTACTCGGGTGGGTGCCGACCAAGTCTGCAAAGTTTGGAATTTGTACTCCTAAAAATGTCGGAGGAGTAGCAATTTGAAGGTCTCATTACAGTCAATGGGGAGATTTTGATTGGTTCTGTGTGGCCCCGCCCACTTTTTTGGGGCCCCGAAATGTGCCCAAAATTTTCGGGTTGACCCCATGACTAAGTGACTTAAGTTTGGCGACTTTAGCTTCAAAGGCTGGCGAGTGGGAGCGATTTGAAAATGTACCCTGTCAAAGTCTATGGGAAAAAAGGGGGCTTCCGGGGCCCGCCACGGGGGCCCCGGGGGTGGGATCGCTTATAAAAGCACAAGCAACTCGAGTTGCTATAGGTCGAAGAAGTGTAGAAAGTTTGGGGTATGTAGCCCCAAAACTGTAGGAGGAGTAGCGTATAGAAAACGCGGCTAAGAATAATAATAAAATAATAACTAGAATGTGTCGTTTCTGAAGAAACCACAAGATGTTGGCTTGTCGTCTGATTGGCTGTTGGTGGCTCCACCCACTTTTTTGAATTTTAATCCCAGTCCTCCAGTGACCAACTGCGCCAAGTTTGAAGACTGTGCCAATCAAAGTCTAAGAGCGGCGGCGGTTTGAATTTTTCCCATTCAAACACATGGCTGAAATTTGATTGGCCGATGCAGACTCCGCCCACTTTTATCAATTTTGACCTTTGCCTCACACTGACCCACCCTGCCGAGTTTGGGTGCTGTGGCTTAAAAACTGTGAGAATGACAGCTGTATAAAGGTTTCTTATTGAAGTCAATAGGGAAAATCTGATTGGTTGTTTGTGGCCCCGCCCACTTTTTAGCGTCCCCAAAATGAGATATACATTGTCACAGTCCGCCAGTGACCAACTGTGCCGAGTTTTATTACCCTGCCATTAACAGTCTAAGAGCAGCGGCAGTTTGAATTTTTCCCATTTAAACAAATGGCTGAAATTTGATTGGCCGTTGTAGACCCCGCCCACTTTTTAAAATTTTTGACCCCAGTCACCCAATGACCTACGGTGCCAAGTTTGGGTATTCTGGCTTAAATACTGTGAGAATGACAGCAATTTAAAGGTTTCTCATTGAAGTCAATAGGGAAAATCTGATTTGTTGTTGTTGGCTCCGCCCACTTTTTAAATTTTTGATTCCAATGTAATCTATCACCTGATTTCAGAGATCTGAAGCCCCCGACATCAATCATGGCAGCATTTTTCAATTTTCTGGAAATTTTTTTCTCCATATTGACATCAATGAAAGAAATCTGATTGGTTGTTTTTGGCCCCGCCCACTTTTCAAAATTTTAATCCTAATCCTAAATTGTCCAACTGTACCAAGTTTGGGGAGCCTGCCATTAACAGTCTAAGAGCAGCGGCAGTTTGAAGTTTTCCCATTTAAACAAATGGCTGAAATTTGATTGGCCGTTGTAGACTCCGCCCACTTTTTCATAATTTTTGGAATCCAGTCACCCAATGACCTACGGTGCCAAGTTTGGGTATTCTGGCTTCAATACTGTGAGAATGACAGCAATTTAAAGGTTTCTCATTGAAGTCAATGGGGAAAATCTGATTTGTTGTTGTTGGCTCCGCCCACTTTTTAAATTTTTGATTCCAATGTAATCTATCACCTGATTTCAGAGATCTGAAGCCCCCGACATCAATCATGGCAGCATTTTTCAATTTTCTGGAATTTTTTTTCTCCATATTGACATCAAGGAAAGAAATCTGATTGGTTGTTTTTGGCCCCGCCCACTTTTCAAAATTTGAATCCTAATCCTAAATTGCCCAACTGTACCAAGTTTGGGGAGCCTGCCATTAACAGTCTAAGAGCAGCGGCAGTTTGAATTTTTCCCATTTAAACAAATGGCTGAAATTTGATTGGCCGTTGTAGACTCCGCCCACTTTTTCATAATTTTTGGAATCCAGTCACCCAATGACCTATGGTGCCAAGTTTGGGTATTCTGGCTTCAATACTGTGAGAATGACAGCAATTTAAAGGTTTCTCATTGAAGTCAATAGGGAAAATCTGATTGGTTGTTTGTAGCTCCGCCCACTTTTTAATGTCCCCAAAATGTGACAGAAATTTTCAGGTTGACCCCATGACTGAGTGACCCAAGTTTGGTGAGTTTCACTCCGAAGCTGTATGAGTGACAAACGTTTGCATTTTTCCAATAATACTCTATGGGAGAAAAAAAGAGGTTTTCGGGGGCCCGCCCCAGGGGCCCGGAGGGTGGGATCGGTTAACAAAGCACAAGCAAGATACTCGGGTATGTGCCGACCAAGGGTGCAAAGTTCGGTATTTATACTCCTAAATCTGTGGGAGGAGTAGCGATTTGAACATCTCATTGTAGTCAATGGGGAGAATTTGATTGGTTCTGTGTGGCCCCGCCCACTTTTTTGGGGCCCCGAAATGTGCTAACAAATTGCGCGTTGACCCCATGACTAAGTGACCCAAGTTTGGTGACTTTAGTTTAAAATCTGTGCGACTGGGAGCGATTTGAAAATTTTCCCTGTCAAAGTCAATGGGAAAAACTTGGATTTTGGGGGCCCGTCCCAGGGGCCCGGAGGGTGGGATCGGGTAACAAAGCACAAGCAAGGTACTCGGGTGGGTGCCGACCAAGTCTGCAAAGTTTGGAATTTGTACTCCTAAAAATGTCGGAGGAGTAGCAATTTGAAGGTCTCATTACAGTCAATGGGGAGATTTTGATTGGTTCTGTGTGGCCCCGCCCACTTTTTTGGGGCCCCGAAATGTGCCCAAAATTTTCGGGTTGACCCCATGACTAAGTGACTTAAGTTTGGCGACTTTAGCTTCAAAGGCTGGCGAGTGGGAGCGATTTGAAAATGTACCCTGTCAAAGTCTATGGGAAAAAAGGGGGCTTCCGGGGCCCGCCACGGGGGCCCCGGGGGTGGGATCGCTTATAAAAGCACAAGCAACTCGAGTTGCTATAGGTCGAAGAAGTGTAGAAAGTTTGGGGTATGTAGCCCCAAAACTGTAGGAGGAGTAGCGTATAGAAAACGCGGCTAAGAATAATAATAAAAATAATAATAAGAACTAGAATGTGTCGTTTCTGAAGAAACCACAAGATGTTGGCTTGTCGTCTGATTGGCTGTTGGTGGCTCCACCCACTTTTTTGAATTTTAATCCCAGTCCTCCAGTGACCAACTGCGCCAAGTTTGAAGACTGTGCCAATCAAAGTCTAAGAGCGGCGGCGGTTTGAATTTTTCCCATTCAAACACATGGCTGAAATTTGATTGGCCGATGTAGACTCCGCCCACTTTTATCAATTTTGACCTTTGCCTCACACTGACCCACCCTGCCGAGTTTGGGTGCTGTGGCTTAAAAACTGTGAGAATGACAGCTGTTTAAAGGTTTCTTATTGAAGTCAATAGGGAAAATCTGATTGGTTGTTTGTGGCCCCGCCCACTTTTTAGCGTCCCCAAAATGAGATATACATTGTCACAGTCCGCCAGTGACCAACTGTGCCGAGTTTTATTACCCTGCCATTAACAGTCTAAGAGCAGCGGCAGTTTGAATTTTTCCCATTTAAACAAATGGCTGAAATTTGATTGGCCGTTGTAGACTCCGCCCACTTTTTAAATTTTTTGACCCCAGTCACCCAATGACCTACGGTGCCAAGTTTGGGTATTCTGGCTTAAATACTGTGAGAATGACAGCAATTTAAAGGTTTCTCATTGAAGTCAATAGGGAAAATCTGATTTGTTGTTGTTGGCTCCGCCCACTTTTTAAATTTTTGATTCCAAGTAATCTATCACCTGATTTCAGCGATCTGAAGCCCCTGACATCAATCATGGCAGCATTTTTCAATTTTCTGGAAATTTTTTTCTCCATATTGACATCAATGAAAGAAATCTGATTGGTTGTTTTTGGCCCCGCCCACTTTTCAAAATTTTAATCCTAATCCTAAATTGCCCAACTGTACCAAGTTTGGGGAGCCTGCCATTAACAGTCTAAGAGCAGCGGCAGTTTGAATTTTTCCCATTTAAACAAATGGCTGAAATTTGATTGGCCGTTGTAGACTCCGCCCACTTTTTCATAATTTTTGGAATCCAGTCACCCAATGACCTATGGTGCCAAGTTTGGGTATTCTGGCTTCAATACTGTGAGAATGACAGCAATTTAAAGGTTTCTCATTGAAGTCAATAGGGAAAATCTGATTGGTTGTTTGTAGCTCCGCCCACTTTTTAATGTCCCCAAAATGTGACAGAAATTTTCAGGTTGACCCCATGACTAAGTGACCCAAGTTTGGTGAGTTTCACTCTGAAGCTGTATGAGTGACAAACGTTTGCATTTTTCCAATAATACTCTATGGGAGAAAAAAAGAGGTTTTCGGGGGCCCGCCCCAGGGGCCCGGAGGGTGGGATCGGTTAACAAAGCACAAGCAAGATACTCGGGTAGGTGCCGACCAAGGATGCAAAGTTCGGTATTTATACTCCTAAATCTGTGGGAGGAGTAGCGATTTGAACATCTCATTGTAGTCAATGGGGAGAATTTGATTGGTTCCGTGTGGCCCCGCCCACATTTTCGGGTCTCCGAAATGTGCTAACAAATTGCGCGTTGACCCCATGACTAAGTGACCCAAGTTTGGTGACTTTAGTTTAAAATCTGTCCGACTGGGAGCGATTTGAAAATTTTCCCTGTCAAAGTCAATGGGAAAAAACGTGGATTTTGGGGGCCCTTTCCCAGGGGCCCGGAGGGTGGGATCGGTTAACAAAGCACAAGCAAGGTACTCGGGAGGGTGCCGACCAAGTCTGCAAAGTTTGGAATTTGTACTCCTAAAAATGTCGGAGGAGTAGCAATTTGTAGGTCTCATTACCGTCAATGGGGAGATTTTGATTGGTTCTGTGTGGCCCCGCCCACTTTTTGGGGTCCCCGAAATGTGCCCTAAATTTTCGGGTTGACCCCATGACTAAGTGACCCAAGTTTGGTGACTTTGCGACTGGGAGCGATTTGAAAATTTTCCCTGTCAAAGTCAATGGGAAAAACGTGGATTTTGGGGGCCCGTCCCAGGGGCCCGGAGGGTGGGATCGGGTAACAAAGCACAAGCAAGGTACTCGGGTGGGTGCCGACCAAGTCTGCAAAGTTTGGAATTTGTACTCCTAAAAATGTCGGAGGAGTAGCAATTTGAAGGTCTCATTACAGTCAATGGGGAGATTTTGATTGGTTCTGTGTGGCCCCGCCCACTTTTTTGGGGCCCCGAAATGTGCCCAAAATTTTCGGGTTGACCCCATGACTAAGTGACTTAAGTTTGGCGACTTTAGCTTCAAAGGCTGGCGAGTGGGAGCGATTTGAAAATGTACCCTGTCAAAGTCTATGGGAAAAAAGGGGGCTTCCGGGGCCCGCCACGGGGGCCCCGGGGGTGGGATCGCTTATAAAAGCACAAGCAACTCGAGTTGCTATAGGTCGAAGAAGTGTAGAAAGTTTGGGGTATGTAGCCCCAAAACTGTAGGAGGAGTAGCGTATAGAAAACGCGGCTAAGAATAATAATAATAATAATAATAACTAGAATGTGTCGTTTCTGAAGAAACCACAAGATGTTGGCTTGTCGTCTGATTGGCTGTTGGTGGCTCCACCCACTTTTTTGAATTTTAATCCCAGTCCTCCAGTGACCAACTGCGCCAAGTTTGAAGACTGTGCCAATCAAAGTCTAAGAGCGGCGGCGGTTTGAATTTTTCCCATTCAAACACATGGCTAAAATTTGATTGGCCGATACAGACTCCGCCCACTTTTATCAATTTTGACCTTTGCCTCACACTGACCCACCCTGCCGAGTTTGGGTGCTGTGGCTTAAAAACTGTGAGAATGACAGCTGTATAAAGGTTTCTTATTGAAGTCAATAGTGAAAATCTGATTGGTTGTTTGTGGCCCCGCCCACTTTTTAGCGTCCCCAAAATGAGATATACATTGTCACAGTCCGCCAGTGACCAACTGTGCCGAGTTTTATTACCCTGCCATTAACAGTCTAAGAGCAGCGGCAGTTTGAATTTTTCCCATTTAAACAAATGGCTGAAATTTGATTGGCCGTTGTAGACCCCGCCCACTTTTCAAAATTTTAATCCTAATCCTAAATTGTCCAACTGTACCAAGTTTGGGGAGCCTGCCATTAACAGTCTAAGAGCAGCGGCAGTTTGAAGTTTTCCCATTTAAACAAATGGCTGAAATTTGATTGGCCGTTGTAGACTCCGCCCACTTTTTCATAATTTTTGGAATCCAGTCACCCAATGACCTACGGTGCCAAGTTTGGGTATTCTGGCTTCAATACTGTGAGAATGACAGCAATTTAAAGGTTTCTCATTGAAGTCAATGGGGAAAATCTGATTTGTTGTTGTTGGCTCCGCCCACTTTTTAAATTTTTGATTCCAATGTAATCTATCACCTGATTTCAGAGATCTGAAGCCCCCGACATCAATCATGGCAGCATTTTTCAATTTTCTGGAATTTTTTTTCTCCATATTGACATCAAGGAAAGAAATCTGATTGGTTGTTTTTGGCCCCGCCCACTTTTCAAAATTTGAATCCTAATCCTAAATTGCCCAACTGTACCAAGTTTGGGGAGCCTGCCATTAACAGTCTAAGAGCAGCGGCAGTTTGAATTTTTCCCATTTAAACAAATGGCTGAAATTTGATTGGCCGTTGTAGACTCCGCCCACTTTTTCATAATTTTTGGAATCCAGTCACCCAATGACCTATGGTGCCAAGTTTGGGTATTCTGGCTTCAATACTGTGAGAATGACAGCAATTTAAAGGTTTCTCATTGAAGTCAATAGGGAAAATCTGATTGGTTGTTTGTAGCTCCGCCCACTTTTTAATGTCCCCAAAATGTGACAGAAATTTTCAGGTTGACCCCATGACTGAGTGACCCAAGTTTGGTGAGTTTCACTCCGAAGCTGTATGAGTGACAAACGTTTGCATTTTTCCAATAATACTCTATGGGAGAAAAAAAGAGGTTTTCGGGGGCCCGCCCCAGGGGCCCGGAGGGTGGGATCGGTTAACAAAGCACAAGCAAGATACTCGGGTATGTGCCGACCAAGGGTGCAAAGTTCGGTATTTATACTCCTAAATCTGTGGGAGGAGTAGCGATTTGAACATCTCATTGTAGTCAATGGGGAGAATTTGATTGGTTCTGTGTGGCCCCGCCCACTTTTTTGGGGCCCCGAAATGTGCTAACAAATTGCGCGTTGACCCCATGACTAAGTGACCCAAGTTTGGTGACTTTAGTTTAAAATCTGTGCGACTGGGAGCGATTTGAAAATTTTCCCTGTCAAAGTCAATGGGAAAAACTTGGATTTTGGGGGCCCGTCCCAGGGGCCCGGAGGGTGGGATCGGGTAACAAAGCACAAGCAAGGTACTCGGGTGGGTGCCGACCAAGTCTGCAAAGTTTGGAATTTGTACTCCTAAAAATGTCGGAGGAGTAGCAATTTGAAGGTCTCATTACAGTCAATGGGGAGATTTTGATTGGTTCTGTGTGGCCCCGCCCACTTTTTTGGGGCCCCGAAATGTGCCCAAAATTTTCGGGTTGACCCCATGACTAAGTGACTTAAGTTTGGCGACTTTAGCTTCAAAGGCTGGCGAGTGGGAGCGATTTGAAAATGTACCCTGTCAAAGTCTATGGGAAAAAAGGGGGCTTCCGGGGCCCGCCACGGGGGCCCCGGGGGTGGGATCGCTTATAAAAGCACAAGCAACTCGAGTTGCTATAGGTCGAAGAAGTGTAGAAAGTTTGGGGTATGTAGCCCCAAAACTGTAGAGGAGTAACGTATAGAAAACGCGGCTAAGAATAATAATAAAATATATAATAATAAAAATAATAATAAGCTGAAACGCTTTTGACAATCGAATAACAGATGTTGGCTTTTACAAGCCAACATAATATAATAATAGAATAAGCTGAACCTTTTTGACAATCGAATAACAAGTGTTGGCTCAAGCCAACATAATAATAACTAAATGTGTCGTTTCTGAAGAAACCACAAGATGTTGGCTTGTCGTCTGATTGGCTGCTGGTGGCTCCACCCACTTTTTGAATTTTAATCCCAGTCCTCCAGTGACCAACTGCGCCAAGTTTGAAGACTGTGCCAATCAAAGTCTAAGAGCGGGGCGGTTTGAATTTTTCCCATTCAAACACATGGCTGAAATTTGATTGGCCGATGTAGACTCCGCCCACTTTTATCAATTTTGACCTTTGCCTCACACTGACCCACCCTGCCGAGTTTGGGTGCTGTGGCTTAAAAACTGTGAGAATGACAGCTGTTAAAGGTTTCTTATTGAAGTCAATAGGGAAAATCTGATTGGTTGTTTGTGGCTCCGCCCACTTTTTAGCGTCCCCAAAATGAGATATACATTGTCACAGTCCGCCAGTGACCAACTGTGCCGAGTTTTATTACCCTGCCATTAACAGTCTAAGAGCAGCGGCAGTTTGAATTTTTCCCATTTAAACAAATGGCTGAAATTTGATTGGCCGTTGTAGACCCCGCCCACTTTTTAAAATTTTTGACCCCAGTCACCCAATGACCTACGGTGCCAAGTTTGGGTATTCTGGCTTAAATACTGTGAGAATGACAGCAATTTAAAGGTTTCTCATTGAAGTCAATAGGGGAAAATCTGATTTGTTGTTGTTGGCTCCGCCCACTTTTTAAATTTTTGATTCCAATGTAATCTATCACCTGATTTCAGAGATCTGAAGCCCCCGACATCAATCATGGCAGCATTTTTCAATTTTCTGGAATTTTTTTTCTCCATATTGACATCAATGAAAGAAATCTGATTGGTTGTTTTTGGCCCCGCCCACTTTTCAAAATTTTAATCCTAATCCTAAATTGCCCAACTGTACCAAGTTTGGGGAGCCTGCCATTAACAGTCTAAGAGCAGCGGCAGTTTGAATTTTTCCCATTTAAACAAATGGCTGAAATTTGATTGGCCGTTGTAGACTCCGCCCACTTTTTCATAATTTTTGGAATCCAGTCACCCAATGACCTATGGTGCCAAGTTTGGGTATTCTGGCTTCAATACTGTGAGAATGACAGCAATTTAAAGGTTTCTCATTGAAGTCAATAGGGAAAATCTGATTGGTTGTTTGTAGCTCCGCCCACTTTTTAATGTCCCCAAAATGTGACAGAAATTTTCAGGTTGACCCCATGACTGAGTGACCCAAGTTTGGTGAGTTTCACTCCGAAGCTGTATGAGTGACAAACGTTTGCATTTTTCCAATAAAACTCTATGGGTTTGAATGTCTCATTGTAGTCAATGGGGAGAATTTGATTGGTTCTGTGTGGCCCCGCCCACATTTTCGGGTTTCCGAAATGTGCTAACAAATTGCGTGTTGACCCCATGACTAAGTGACCCAAGTTTGGTGACTTTAGTTTAAAATCTGTGCGACTGGGAGCGATTTGAAAATTTTCCCTGTCAAAGTCAATGGGAAAAACGTGGATTTTGGGGGCCCGTCCCAGGGGCCCGGAGGGTGGGATCGGGTAACAAAGCACAAGCAAGGTACTCGGGTGGGTGCCGACCAAGTCTGCAAAGTTTGGAATTTGTACTCCTAAAAATGTCGGAGGAGTAGCAATTTGAAGGTCTCATTACAGTCAATGGGGAGATTTTGATTGGTTCTGTGTGGCCCCGCCCACTTTTTTGGGGCCCCGAAATGTGCCCAAAATTTTCGGGTTGACCCCATGACTAAGTGACTTAAGTTTGGCGACTTTAGCTTCAAAGGCTGGCGAGTGGGAGCGATTTGAAAATGTACCCTGTCAAAGTCTATGGGAAAAAAGGGGGCTTCCGGGGCCCGCCACGGGGGCCCCGGGGGTGGGATCGCTTATAAAAGCACAAGCAACTCGAGTTGCTATAGGTCGAAGAAGTGTAGAAAGTTTGGGGTATGTAGCCCCAAAACTGTAGGAGGAGTAGCGTATAGAAAACGCGGCTAAGAATAATAATAATAATAATAACTAGAATGTGTCGTTTCTGAAGAAACCACAAGATGTTGGCTTGTCGTCTGATTGGCTGTTGGTGGCTCCACCCACTTTTTTGAATTTTAATCCCAGTCCTCCAGTGACCAACTGCGCCAAGTTTGAAGACTGTGCCAATCAAAGTCTAAGAGCGGCGGCGGTTTGAATTTTTCCCATTCAAACACATGGCTGAAATTTGATTGGCCGATGTAGACTCCGCCCACTTTTATCAATTTTGACCTTTGTCTCACACTGACCCACCCTGCCGAGTTTGGGTGCTGTGGCTTAAAAACTGTGAGAATGACAGCTGTTTAAAGGTTTCTTATTGAAGTCAATAGGGAAAATCTGATTGGTTGTTTGTGGCTCCGCCCACTTTTTAGCGTCCCCAAAATGAGATATACATTGTCACAGTCCGCCAGTGACCAACTGTGCCGAGTTTTATTACCCTGCCATTAACAGTCTAAGAGCAGCGGCAGTTTGAATTTTTCCCATTTAAACAAATGGCTGAAATTTGATTGGCCGTTGTAGACCCCGCCCACTTTTTAATTTTTTTTGACCCCAGTCACCCAATGACCTACGGTGCCAAGTTTGGGTATTCTGGCTTAAATACTGTGAGAATGACAGCAATTTAAAGGTTTCTCATTGAAGTCAATGGGGAAAATCTGATTTGTTGTTGTTGGCTCCGCCCACTTTTTAAATTTTTGATTCCAATGTAATCTATCACCTGATTTCAGAGATCTGAAGCCCCCGACATCAATCATGGCAGCATTTTTCAATTTTCTGGAATTTTTTTTCTCCATATTGACATCAATGAAAGAAATCTGATTGGTTGTTTTTGGCCCCGCCCACTTTTCAAAATTTTAATCCTAATCCTAAATTGCCCAACTGTACCAAGTTTGGGGAGCCTGCCATTAACAGTCTAAGAGCAGCGGCAGTTTGAATTTTTCCCATTTAAACAAATGGCTGAAATTTGATTGGCCGTTGTAGACTCCGCCCACTTTTTCATAATTTTTGGAATCCAGTCACCCAATGACCTATGGTGCCAAGTTTGGGTATTCTGGCTTCAATACTGTGAGAATGACAGCAATTTAAAGGTTTCTCATTGAAGTCAATAGGGAAAATCTGATTGGTTGTTTGTAGCTCCGCCCACTTTTTAATGTCCCCAAAATGTGACAGAAATTTTCAGGTTGACCCCATGACTGAGTGACCCAAGTTTGGTGAGTTTCACTCCGAAGCTGTATGAGTGACAAACGTTTGCATTTTTCCAATAATACTCTATGGGAGAAAAAAAGAGGTTTTCGGGGGCCCGCCCCAGGGGCCCGGAGGGTGGGATCGGTTAACAAAGCACAA
The DNA here is from genome assembly GCF_014858855.1 of Bufo gargarizans. Classification (NCBI taxonomy): domain Eukaryota; kingdom Metazoa; phylum Chordata; class Amphibia; order Anura; family Bufonidae; genus Bufo; species Bufo gargarizans. The sequence goes on along the minus strand of NC_058085.1, from coordinate 224,143,351 downwards.
GCAAGATACTCGGGTATGTGCCGACCAAGGGTGCAAAGTTCGGTATTTATACTCCTAAATCTGTGGGAGGAGTAGCGATTTGAACATCTCATTGTAGTCAAATGTTAACAAAGCACAAGCAAGATACTCGGGTATGTGCCGACCAAGAGTGCAAAGTTTGGAATTTGTACTCCTAAAAATGAGGGAGGAGTAGCAATTTGAAGCGTCTCATTATAGTCAATAGGGCAATTTTGATTGGTTCTGTGTGGCCCCGCCCACTTTTTGGGGTCACAGGAATGGCCCAAAATTTCGGTATGACCCCATGACTAAGTGACCCAAGTTTGGTGACTTTAGTTTAAAATCTGTGACGACTGGGAGCGATTTTGAAAATTTTCCCTGTCAAAGTCAATGGGAAAAACTTGGATTTTGGGGGCCCGTCCCAGGGGCCCGGAGGGTGGGATCGGGTAACAAAGCACAAGCAAGGTACTCGGGTGGGTGCCGACCAAGTCTGCAAAGTTTGGAATTTGTACTCCTAAAAATGTCGGAGGAGTAGCAATTTGAAGGTCTCATTACAGTCAATGGGGAGATTTTGATTGGTTCTGTGTGGCCCCGCCCACTTTTTTGGGGCCCCGAAATGTGCCCAAAATTTTCGGGTTGACCCCATGACTAAGTGACTTAAGTTTGGCGACTTTAGCTTCAAAGGCTGGCGAGTGGGAGCGATTTGAAAATGTACCCTGTCAAAGTCTATGGGAAAAAAGGGGGCTTCCGGGGCCCGCCACGGGGGCCCCGGGGGTGGGATCGCTTATAAAAGCACAAGCAACTCGAGTTGCTATAGGTCGAAGAAGTGTAGAAAGTTTGGGGTATGTAGCCCCAAAACTGTAGGAGGAGTAGCGTATAGAAAACGCGGCTAAGAATAATAATAAAAATAACTAGAATGTGTCGTTTCTGAAGAAACCACAAGATGTTGGCTTGTCGTCTGATTGGCTGTTGGTGGCTCCACCCACTTTTTTGAATTTTAATCCCAGTCCTCCAGTGACCAACTGCGCCAAGTTTGAAGACTGTGCCAATCAAAGTCTAAGAGCGGCGGCGGTTTGAATTTTTCCCATTCAAACACATGGCTGAAATTTGATTGGCCGATGTAGACTCCGCCCACTTTTATCAATTTTGACCTTTGCCTCACACTGACCCACCCTGCCGAGTTTGGGTGCTGTGGCTTAAAAACTGTGAGAATGACAGCTGTTTAAAGGTTTCTTATTGAAGTCAATAGGGAAAATCTGATTGGTTGTTTGTGGCCCCGCCCACTTTTTAGCGTCCCCAAAATGAGATATACATTGTCACAGTCCGCCAGTGACCAACTGTGCCGAGTTTTATTACCCTGCCATTAACAGTCTAAGAGCAGCGGCAGTTTGAATTTTTCCCATTTAAACAAATGGCTGAAATTTGATTGGCCGTTGTAGACCCCGCCCACTTTTTAAAATTTTTGACCCCAGTCACCCAATGACCTACGGTGCCAAGTTTGGGTATTCTGGCTTAAATACTGTGAGAATGACAGCAATTTAAAGGTTTCTCATTGAAGTCAATAGGGAAAATCTGATTTGTTGTTGTTGGCTCCGCCCACTTTTTAAATTTTTGATTCCAATGTAATCTATCACCTGATTTCAGAGATCTGAAGCCCCCGACATCAATCATGGCAGCATTTTTCAATTTTCTGGAAATTTTTTTCTCCATATTGACATCAATGAAAGAAATCTGATTGGTTGTTTTTGGCCCCGCCCACTTTTCAAAATTTTAATCCTAATCCTAAATTGTCCAACTGTACCAAGTTTGGGGAGCCTGCCATTAACAGTCTAAGAGCAGCGGCAGTTTGAATTTTTCCCATTTAAACAAATGGCTGAAATTTGATTGGCCGTTGTAGACTCCGCCCACTTTTTCATAATTTTTGGAATCCAGTCACCCAATGACCTACGGTGCCAAGTTTGGGTATTCTGGCTTCAATACTGTGAGAATGACAGCAATTTAAAGGTTTCTCATTGAAGTCAATAGGGAAAATCTGATTTGTTGTTGTTGGCTCCGCCCACTTTTTAAATTTTTGATTCCAATGTAATCTATCACCTGATTTCAGAGATCTGAAGCCCCCGACATCAATCATGGCAGCATTTTTCAATTTTCTGGAATTTTTTTTCTCCATATTGACATCAATGAAAGAAATCTGATTGGTTGTTTTTGGCCCCGCCCACTTTTCAAAATTTTAATCCTAATCCTAAATTGCCCAACTGTACCAAGTTTGGGGAGCCTGCCATTAACAGTCTAAGAGCAGCGGCAGTTTGAATTTTTCCCATTTAAACAAATGGCTGAAATTTGATTGGCCGTTGTAGACTCCGCCCACTTTTTCATAATTTTTGGAATCCAGTCACCCAATGACCTATGGTGCCAAGTTTGGGTATTCTGGCTTCAATACTGTGAGAATGACAGCAATTTAAAGGTTTCTCATTGAAGTCAATAGGGAAAATCTGATTGGTTGTTTGTAGCTCCGCCCACTTTTTAATGTCCCCAAAATGTGACAGAAATTTTCAGGTTGACCCCATGGCTAAGTGACCCAAGTTTGGTGAGTTTCACTCCGAAGCTGTATGAGTGACAAACGTTTGCATTTTTCCAATAAAACTCTATGGGAGAAAAAAAGAGGTTTTCGGGGGCCCGCCCCAGGGGCCCGGAAGGGTGGGATCGGTTAACAAAGCACAAGCAAGATACTCGGGTATGTGTCCGACCAAGGGTGCAAAGTTCGGTATTGATACTCCTAAATCTGTGGGAGGAGTAGCGATTTGAACGTCCCATTGTAGTCAATGGGGAGAATTTGATTGGTTCCGTGTGGCCCCGCCCACATTTTCGGGTCTCCGAAATGTGCTAACAAATTGCGCGTTGACCCCATGACTAAGTGACCCAAGTTTGGTGACTTTAGTTTAAAATCTGTGCGACTGGGAGCGATTTGAAAATTTTCCCTGTCAAAGTCAATGGAAAAACGTGGATTTTGGGGGCCCTTTCCCAGGGGCCCGGAGGGTGGGATCGGTTAACAAAGCACAAGCAAGGTACTAGGGTGGGTGCCGACCAAGTCTGCAAAGTTTGGAATTTGTACTCCTAAAAATGTCGGAGGAGTAGCAATTTGAAGGTCTCATTACAGTCAATGGGGAGATTTTGATTGGTTCTGTGTGGCCCCGCCCACTTTTTGGGGGCCCCGAAATGTGCCCTAAATTGTCGGGTTGACCCCATGACTAAGTGACCCAAGTTTGGTGACTTTAGTTTAAAATCTGTGCGACTGGGAGCGATTTGAAAATTTTCCCTGTCAAAGTCAATGGGAAAAACGTGGATTTTGGGGGCCCGTCCCAGGGGCCCGGAGGGTGGGATCGGGTAACAAAGCACAAGCAAGGTACTAGGGTGGGTGCCGACCAAGTCTGCAAAGTTTGGAATTTGTACTCCTAAAAATGTCGGAGGAGTAGCAATTTGAAGGTCTCATTACAGTCAATGGGGAGATTTTGATTGGTTCTGTGTGGCCCCGCCCACTTTTTTGGGGCCCCGAAATGTGCCCAAAATTTTCGGGTTGACCCCATGACTAAGTGACTTAAGTTTGGCGACTTTAGCTTCAAAGGCTGGCGAGTGGGAGCGATTTGAAAATGTACCCTGTCAAAGTCTATGGGAAAAAAGGGGGCTTCCGGGGCCCGCCACGGGGGCCCCGGGGGTGGGATCGCTTATAAAAGCACAAGCAACTCGAGTTGCTATAGGTCGAAGAAGTGTAGAAAGTTTGGGGTATGTAGCCCCAAAACTGTAGGAGGAGTAGCGTATAGAAAACGCGGCTAAGAATAATAATAATAATAATAACTAGAATGTGTCGTTTCTGAAGAAACCACAAGATGTTGGCTTGTCGTCTGATTGGCTGTTGGTGGCTCCACCCACTTTTTTGAATTTTAATCCCAGTCCTCCAGTGACCAACTGCGCCAAGTTTGAAGACTGTGCCAATCAAAGTCTAAGAGCGGCGGCGGTTTGAATTTTTCCCATTCAAACACATGGCTGAAATTTGATTGGCCGATGTAGACTCCGCCCACTTTTATCAATTTTGACCTTTGCCTCACACTGACCCACCCTGCCGAGTTTGGGTGCTGTGGCTTAAAAACTGTGAGAATGACAGCTGTTAAAGGTTTCTTATTGAAGTCAATAGGGAAAATCTGATTGGTTGTTTGTGGCTCCGCCCACTTTTTAGCGTCCCCAAAATGAGATATACATTGTCACAGTCCGCCAGTGACCAACTGTGCCGAGTTTTATTACCCTGCCATTAACAGTCTAAGAGCAGCGGCAGTTTGAATTTTTCCCATTTAAACAAATGGCTGAAATTTGATTGGCCGTTGTAGACCCCGCCCACTTTTTAAAATTTTTGACCCCAGTCACCCAATGACCTACGGTGCCAAGTTTGGGTATTCTGGCTTAAATACTGTGAGAATGACAGCAATTTAAAGGTTTCTCATTGAAGTCAATAGGGGAAAATCTGATTTGTTGTTGTTGGCTCCGCCCACTTTTTAAATTTTTGATTCCAAAGTAATCTATCACCTGATTTCAGCGATCTGAAGCCCCTGACATCAATCATGGCAGCATTTTTCAATTTTCTGAAATTTTTTTTCTCCATATTGACATCAATGAAAGAAATCTGATTGGTTGTTTTTGGCCCCGCCCACTTTTCAAAATTTTAATCCTAATCCTAAATTGTCCAACTGTACCAAGTTTGGGGAGCCTGCCATTAACAGTCTAAGAGCAGCGGCAGTTTGAATTTTTCCCATTTAAACAAATGGCTGAAATTTGATTGGCCGTTGTAGACTCCGCCCACTTTTTCATAATTTTTTGAATCCAGTCACCCAATGACCTACGGTGCCAAGTTTGGGTATTCTGGCTTAAATACTGTGAGAATGACAGCAATTTAAAGGTTTCTCATTGAAGTCAATAGGGAAAATCTGATTTGTTGTTGTTGGCTCCGCCCACTTTTTAAATTTTTGATTCCAAAGTAATCTATCACCTGATTTCAGCGATCTGAAGCCCCTGACATCAATCATGGCAGCATTTTTCAATTTTCTGAAATGTTTTTTTCTCCATATTGACATCAATGAAAGAAATCTGATTGGTTGTTTTTGGCCCCGCCCACTTTTCAAAATTTTAATCCTAATCCTAAATTGTCCAACTGTACCAAGTTTGGGGAGCCTGCCATTAACAGTCTAAGAGCAGCGGCAGTTTGAAGTTTTCCCATTTAAACAAATGGCTGAAATTTGATTGGCCGTTGTAGACTCCGCCCACTTTTTCATAATTTTTGGAATCCAGTCACCCAATGACCTACGGTGCCAAGTTTGGGTATTCTGGCTTCAATACTGTGAGAATGACAGCAATTTAAAGGTTTCTCATTGAAGTCAATGGGGAAAATCTGATTTGTTGTTGTTGGCTCCGCCCACTTTTTAAATTTTTGATTCCAATGTAATCTATCACCTGATTTCAGAGATCTGAAGCCCCCGACATCAATCATGGCAGCATTTTTCAATTTTCTGGAATTTTTTTTCTCCATATTGACATCAAGGAAAGAAATCTGATTGGTTGTTTTTGGCCCCGCCCACTTTTCAAAATTTTAATCCTAATCCTAAATTGCCCAACTGTACCAAGTTTGGGGAGCCTGCCATTAACAGTCTAAGAGCAGCGGCAGTTTGAATTTTTCCCATTTAAACAAATGGCTGAAATTTGATTGGCCGTTGTAGACTCCGCCCACTTTTTCATAATTTTTGGAATCCAGTCACCCAATGACCTATGGTGCCAAGTTTGGGTATTCTGGCTTCAATACTGTGAGAATGACAGCAATTTAAAGGTTTCTCATTGAAGTCAATAGGGAAAATCTGATTGGTTGTTTGTAGCTCCGCCCACTTTTTAATGTCCCCAAAATGTGACAGAAATTTTCAGGTTGACCCCATGACTGAGTGACCCAAGTTTGGTGAGTTTCACTCCGAAGCTGTATGAGTGACAAACGTTTGCATTTTTCCAATAATACTCTATGGGAGAAAAAAAGAGGTTTTCGGGGGCCCGCCCCAGGGGCCCGGAGGGTGGGATCGGTTAACAAAGCACAAGCAAGATACTCGGGTATGTGCCGACCAAGGGTGCAAAGTTCGGTATTTATACTCCTAAATCTGTGGGAGGAGTAGCGATTTGAACATCTCATTGTAGTCAATGGGGAGAATTTGATTGGTTCTGTGTGGCCCCGCCCACTTTTTTGGGGCCCCGAAATGTGCTAACAAATTGCGCGTTGACCCCATGACTAAGTGACCCAAGTTTGGTGACTTTAGTTTAAAATCTGTGCGACTGGGAGCGATTTGAAAATTTTCCCTGTCAAAGTCAATGGGAAAAACTTGGATTTTGGGGGCCCGTCCCAGGGGCCCGGAGGGTGGGATCGGGTAACAAAGCACAAGCAAGGTACTCGGGTGGGTGCCGACCAAGTCTGCAAAGTTTGGAATTTGTACTCCTAAAAATGTCGGAGGAGTAGCAATTTGAAGGTCTCATTACAGTCAATGGGGAGATTTTGATTGGTTCTGTGTGGCCCCGCCCACTTTTTTGGGGCCCCGAAATGTGCCCAAAATTTTCGGGTTGACCCCATGACTAAGTGACTTAAGTTTGGCGACTTTAGCTTCAAAGGCTGGCGAGTGGGAGCGATTTGAAAATGTACCCTGTCAAAGTCTATGGGAAAAAAGGGGGCTTCCGGGGCCCGCCACGGGGGCCCCGGGGGTGGGATCGCTTATAAAAGCACAAGCAACTCGAGTTGCTATAGGTCGAAGAAGTGTAGAAAGTTTGGGGTATGTAGCCCCAAAACTGTAGGAGGAGTAGCGTATAGAAAACGCGGCTAAGAATAATAATAATAAAAATAATAATAATAATAATAATAAGAATAAGCTGAAACGCTTTTTGACAATCGAATAACAAGATGTTGGCTTTTACAAGCCAACATAATAATAAGAACTAGAATGTGTCGTTTCTGAAGAAACCACAAGATGTTGGCTTGTCGTCTGATTGGCTGCTGGTGGCTCCACCCACTTTTTTGAATTTTAATCCCAGTCCTCCAGTGACCAACTGCGCCAAGTTTGAAGACTGTGCCAATCAAAGTCTAAGAGCGGCGGCGGTTTGAATTTTTCCCATTCAAACACATGGCTGAAATTTGATTGGCCGATGTAGACTCCGCCCACTTTTATCAATTTTGACCTTTGCCTCACACTGACCCACCCTGCCGAGTTTGGGTGCTGTGGCTTAAAAACTGTGAGAATGACAGCTGTTTAAAGGTTTCTTATTGAAGTCAATAGGGAAAATCTGATTGGTTGTTTGTGGCTCCGCCCACTTTTTAGCGTCCCCAAAATGAGATATACATTGTCACAGTCCGCCAGTGACCAACTGTGCCAAGTTTTATTACCCTGCCATTAACAGTCTAAGAGCAGCGGCAGTTTGAATTTTTCCCATTTAAACAAATGGCTGAAATTTGATTGGCCGTTGTAGACCCCGCCCACTTTTTAAAAATTTTGACCCCAGTCACCCAATGACCTACGGTGCCAAGTTTGGGTATTCTGGCTTAAATACTGTGAGAATGACAGCAATTTAAAGGTTTCTCATTGAAGTCAATAGGGAAAATCTGATTTGTTGTTGTTGGCTCCGCCCACTTTTTAAATTTTTGATTCCAATGTAATCTATCACCTGATTTCAGCGATCTGAAGCCCCGACATCAATCATGGCAGCATTTTTCAATTTTCTGGAATTTTTTTTCTCCATATTGACATCAATGAAAGAAATCTGATTGGTTGTTTTTGGCCCCGCCCACTTTTCAAAATTTTAATCCTAATCCTAAATTGCCCAACTGTACCAAGTTTGGGGAGCCTGCCATTAACAGTCTAAGAGCAGCGGCAGTTTGAATTTTTCCCATTTAAACAAATGGCTGAAATTTGATTGGCCGTTGTAGACTCCGCCCACTTTTTCATAATTTTTGGAATCCAGTCACCCAATGACCTATGGTGCCAAGTTTGGGTATTCTGGCTTCAATACTGTGAGAATGACAGCAATTTAAAGGTTTCTCATTGAAGTCAATAGGGAAAATCTGATTGGTTGTTTGTAGCTCCGCCCACTTTTAATGCCCCCAAAATGTGACAGAAATTTTCAGGTTGACCCCATGACTAAGTGACCCAAGTTTGGTGAGTTTCACTCCGAAGCTTGTATGAGTGACAAACGTTTGCATTTTTCCAATAAAACTCTATGGGAGAAAAAAGAGGTTTTCGGGGCCCGCCCCAGGGGCCGGAAGGTGGGATCGGTTAACAAGCACAAGCAAGATTCTCGGGTATGTGTCGACCAAGGGTGCAAAGTTCGGTATTGATACTCCTAAATCTGTGGGAGGAGTAGCGATTTTGAACGTCCCATTGTAGTCATATGGGGAGAATTTGATTGGTTCCGTGTGGCCCCGCCCACATTTTCGGGTCTCCGAAATGTGCTAACAAATTGCGCGTTGACCCCATGACTAAGTGACCCAAGTTGTCAAAGTCAATGGGAAAAACGTGGATTTTGGGGGCCCTGTGCCAGGGGCCCGGAGGGTGGGATCGGGTAACAAAGCACAAGCAAGGTACTAGGGTGGGTGCCGACCAAGTCTGCAAAGTTTGGAATTTGTACTCCTAAAAATGTCGGAGGAGTAGCAATTTGAAGGTCTCATTACAGTCAATGGGGAGATTTTGATTGGTTCTGTGTGGCCCCGCCCACTTTTTGGGGGCCCCGAAATGTGCCCTAAATTGTCGGGTTGCCCCCATGACTAAGTGAGCCAAGTTTGGTGACTTTAGTTTAAAATCTGTGCGACAGGGAGCGATTTGAAAATTTTCCCTGTCAAAGTCAATGGGAAAAACGTGGATTTTGGGGGCCCTGTGCCAGGGGCCCGGAGGGTGGGATCGGGTAACAAAGCACAAGCAAGGTACTCGGGTGAGTGCCGACCAAGTCTGCAAAGTTTGGATTTTGTAATCCTAAAAATGTTGGAGGAGTAGCAATTTGTAAGGTCTCATTACAGTCAATGGGGAGATTTTGATTGGTTCTGTGTGGCCCCGCCCACTTTTTTGGGGCCCCGAAATGTGCTAACAAATTGCGCGTTGACCCCATGACTAAGTGACCCAAGTTTGGTGACTTTAGTTTAAAATCTGTGCGACTGGGAGCGATTTGAAAATTTTCCCTGTCAAAGTCAATGGGAAAAACGTGGATTTTGGGGGCCCTGTCCAGGGGCCCGGAGGGTGGGATCGGGTAACAAAGCACAAGCAAGGTACTAGGGTGGGTGCCGACCAAGTCTGCAAAGTTTGGAATTTGTACTCCTAAAAATGTCGGAGGAGTAGCAATTTGAAGGTCTCATTACAGTCAATGGGGAGATTTTGATTGGTTCTGTGTGGCCCCGCCCACTTTTTTGGGGCCCCGAAATGTGCCCAAAATTTTCGGGTTGACCCCATGACTAAGTGACTTAAGTTTGGCGACTTTAGCTTCAAAGGCTGGCGAGTGGGAGCGATTTGAAAATGTACCCTGTCAAAGTCTATGGGAAAAAAGGGGGCTTCCGGGGCCCGCCACGGGGGCCCCGGGGGTGGGATCGCTTATAAAAGCACAAGCAACTCGAGTTGCTATAGGTCGAAGAAGTGTAGAAAGTTTGGGGTATGTAGCCCCAAAACTGTAGGAGGAGTAGCGTATAGAAAACGCGGCTAAGAATAATAATAATAATAATAATAACTAGAATGTGTCGTTTCTGAAGAAACCACAAGATGTTGGCTTGTCGTCTGATTGGCTGCTGGTGGCTCCACCCACTTTTTTGAATTTTAATCCCAGTCCTCCAGTGAACAACTGCGCCAAGTTTGAAGACTGTGCCAATCAAAGTCTAAGAGCGGCGGCGGTTTGAATTTTTCCCATTCAAACACATGGCTGAAATTTGATTGGCCGATGTAGACTCCGCCCACTTTTATCAATTTTGACCTTTGCCTCACACTGACCCACCCTGCCGAGTTTGGGTGCTGTGGCTTAAAAACTGTGAGAATGACAGCTGTTTAAAGGTTTCTTATTGAAGTCAATAGGGAAAATCTGATTGGTTGTTTGTGGCTCCGCCCACTTTTTAGCGTCCCCAAAATGAGATATACATTGTCACAGTCCGCCAGTGACCAACTGTGCCGAGTTTTATTACCCTGCCATTAACAGTCTAAGAGCAGCGGCAGTTTGAATTTTTCCCATATAAACAAATGGCTGAAATTTGATTGGCCGTTGTAGACCCCGCCCACTTTTTAATTTTTTTTGACCCCAGTCACCCAATGACCTACGGTGCCAAGTTTGGGTATTCTGGCTTAAATACTGTGAGAATGACAGCAATTTAAAGGTTTCTCATTGAAGTCAATGGGGAAAATCTGATTTGTTGTTGTTGGCTCCGCCCACTTTTCAAATTTTTGATTCCAATGTAATCTATCACCTGATTTCAGAGATCTGAAGCCCCCGACATCAATCATGGCAGCATTTTTCAATTTTCTGGAATTTTTTTTCTCCATATTGACATCAATGAAAGAAATCTGATTGGTTGTTTTTGGCCCCGCCCACTTTTCAAAATTTTAATCCTAATCCTAAATTGCCCAACTGTACCAAGTTTGGGGAGCCTGCCATTAACAGTCTAAGAGCAGCGGCAGTTTGAATTTTTCCCATTTAAACAAATGGCTGAAATTTGATTGGCCGTTGTAGACTCCGCCCACTTTTTCATAATTTTTGGAATCCAGTCACCCAATGACCTATGGTGCCAAGTTTGGGTGTTCTGGCTTCAATACTGTGAGAATGACAGCAATTTAAAGGTTTCTCATTGAAGTCAATAGGGAAAATCTGATTGGTTGTTTGTAGCTCCGCCCACTTTTTAATGTCCCCAAAATGTGACAGAAATTTTCAGGTTGACCCCATGACTGAGTGACCCAAGTTTGGTGAGTTTCACTCCGAAGCTGTATGAGTGACAAACGTTTGCATTTTTCCAATAAAACTCTATGGGAGAATTAAAGAGGTTTTCGGGGGCCCGCCCCAGGGGCCCGGAAGGTGGGATCGGTTAACAAAGCACAAGCAAGATTCTCGGGTATGTGTCGACCAAGGGTGCAAAGTTCGGTATTGATACTCCTAAATCTATGGGAGGAGTAGCGATTTGAACGTCCCATTGTAGTCAATGGGGAGAATTTGATTGGTTCCGTGTGGCCCCGCCCACATTTTCGGGTCTCCGAAATGTGCTAACAAATTGCGCGTTGACCCCATGACTAAGTGACCCAAGTTTGTTGACTCTAGTTTAAAATCTGTGCGACTGGGAGCGATTTGAAAATTTTCCCTGTCAAAGTCAATGGGAAAAACGTGGATTTTGGGGGCCCTGTGCCAGGGGCCCGGAGGGTGGGATCGGGTAACAAAGCACAAGCAAGGTACTAGGGTGGGTGCCGACCAAGTCTGCAAAGTTTGGAATTTGTACTCCTAAAAATGTCGGAGGAGTAGCAATTTGAAGGTCTCATTACAGTCAATGGGGAGATTTTGATTGGTTCTGTGTGGCCCCGCCCACTTTTTGGGGGCCCCGAAATGTGCCCTAAATTGTCGGGTTGACCCCATGACTAAGTGAGCCAAGTTTGGTGACTTTAGTTTAAAATCTGTGCGACAGGGAGCGATTTGAAAATTTTCCCTGTCAAAGTCAATGGGAAAAACGTGGATTTTGGGGGCCCTGTGCCAGGGGCCCGGAGGGTGGGATCGGGTAACAAAGCACAAGCAAGGTACTCGGGTGAGGTGCCGACCAAGTCTGCAAAGTTTGGATTTTGTACTCCTAAAAATGTTGGAGGAGTAGCAATTTGTAGGTCTCATTACAGTCAATGGGGAGATTTTGATTGGTTCTGTGTGGCCCCGCCCATTTTTTGGGGCCCCGAAATGTGCCTAACAATTGCGCGTTGACCCCATGACTAAGTGACCCAAGTTTGGTGACTCTAGTTTAAAATCTGTGCGACTGGGAGCGATTTGAAAATTTTCCCTGTCAAAGTCAATGGGAAAAACGTGGATTTTGGGGGCCCTGTCCCAGGGGCCCGGAGGGTGGGATCGGGTAACAAAGCACAAGCAAGGTACTAGGGTGGGTGCCGACCAAGTCTGCAAAGTTTGGAATTTGTACTCCTAAAAATGTCGGAGGAGTAGCAATTTGAAGGTCTCATTACAGTCAATGGGGAGATTTTGATTGGTTCTGTGTGGCCCCGCCCACTTTTTTGGGGCCCCGAAATGTGCCCAAAATTTTCGGGTTGACCCCATGACTAAGTGACTTAAGTTTGGCGACTTTAGCTTCAAAGGCTGGCGAGTGGGAGCGATTTGAAAATGTACCCTGTCAAAGTCTATGGGAAAAAAGGGGGCTTCCGGGGCCCGCCACGGGGGCCCCGGGGGTGGGATCGCTTATAAAAGCACAAGCAACTCGAGTCGCTATAGGTCGAAGAAGTGTAGAAAGTTTGGGGTATGTAGCCCCAAAACTGTAGGAGGAGTAGCGTATAGAAAACGCGGCTAAGAATAATAATAATAACTAGAATGTGTCGTTTCTGAAGAAACCACAAGATGTTGGCTTGTCGTCTGATTGGCTGTTGGTGGCTCCACCCACTTTTTTGAATTTTAATCCCAGTCCTCCAGTGACCAACTGCGCCAAGTTTGAAGACTGTGCCAATCAAAGTCTAAGAGCGGCGGCGGTTTGAATTTTTCCCATTCAAACACATGGCTGAAATTTGATTGGCCGATGTAGACTCCGCCCACTTTTATCAATTTTGACCTTTGTCTCACACTGACCCACCCTGCCGAGTTTGGGTGCTGTGGCTTAAAAACTGTGAGAATGACAGCTGTTTAAAGGTTTCTTATTGAAGTCAATAGGGAAAATCTGATTGGTTGTTTGTGGCTCCGCCCACTTTTTAGCGTCCCCAAAATGAGATATACATTGTCACAGTCCGCCAGTGACCAACTGTGCCAAGTTTTATTACCCTGCCATTAACAGTCTAAGAGCAGCGGCAGTTTGAATTTTTCCCATTTAAACAAATGGCTGAAATTTGATTGGCCGTTGTAGACCCCGCCCACTTTTTAAAATTTTTGACCCCAGTCACCCAATGACCTACGGTGCCAAGTTTGGGTATTCTGGCTTAAATACTGTGAGAATGACAGCAATTTAAAGGTTTCTCATTGAAGTCAATAGGGGAAAATCTGATTTGTTGTTGTTGGCTCCGCCCACTTTTTAAATTTTTGATTCCAATGTAATCTATCACCTGATTTCAGAGATCTGAAGCCCCCGACATCAATCATGGCAGCATTTTTCAATTTTCTGGAATTTTTTTTCTCCATATTGACATCAATGAAAGAAATCTGATTGGTTGTTTTTGGCCCCGCCCACTTTTCAAAATTTTAATCCTAATCCTAAATTGTCCAACTGTACCAAGTTTGGGGAGCCTGCCATTAACAGTCTAAGAGCAGCGGCAGTTTGAATTTTTCCCATTTAAACAAATGGCTGAAATTTGATTGGCCGTTGTAGACTCCGCCCACTTTTTCATAATTTTTGGAATCCAGTCACCCAATGACCTACGGTGCCAAGTTTGGGTATTCTGGCTTCAATACTGTGAGAATGACAGCAATTTAAAGGTTTCTCATTGAAGTCAATAGGGAAAATCTGATTGGTTGTTTGTAGCTCCGCCCACTTTTTAATGTCCCCAAAATGTGACAGAAATTTTCAGGTTGACCCCATGACTGAGTGACCCAAGTTTGGTGAGTTTCACTCCGAAGCTGTATGAGTGACAAACGTTTGCATTTTTCCAATAAAACTCTATGGGAGAAAAAAAGAGGTTTTCGGGGGCCCGCCCCAGGGGCCCGGAGGGTGGGATCAGGTTAACAAAGCACAAGCAAGATACTCGGGTATGTGCCGACCAAGGTCTGCAAAGTTCGGTATTGATACTCCTAAATCTGTGGGAGGAGTAGCAATTTGAATGTCTCATTGTAGTCAATGGGGAGAATTTGATTGGTTCTGTGTGGCCCCGCCCACATTTTCGGGTCTCCGAAATGTGCTAACAAATTGCGCGTTGACCCCATGACTAAGTGACCCAAGTTTGGTGACTTTAGTTTAAAATCTGTGCGACTGGGAGCGATTTGAAAATTTTCCCTGTCAAAGTCAATGGGAAAAACTTGGATTTTGGGGGCCCGTCCCAGGGGCCCGGAGGGTGGGATCGGGTAACAAAGCACAAGCAAGGTACTCGGGTGGGTGCCGACCAAGTCTGCAAAGTTTGGAATTTGTACTCCTAAAAATGTCGGAGGAGTAGCAATTTGAAGGTCTCATTACAGTCAATGGGGAGATTTTGATTGGTTCTGTGTGGCCCCGCCCACTTTTTTGGGGCCCCGAAATGTGCCCAAAATTTTCGGGTTGACCCCATGACTAAGTGACTTAAGTTTGGCGACTTTAGCTTCAAAGGCTGGCGAGTGGGAGCGATTTGAAAATGTACCCTGTCAAAGTCTATGGGAAAAAAGGGGGCTTCCGGGGCCCGCCACGGGGGCCCCGGGGGTGGGATCGCTTATAAAAGCACAAGCAACTCGAGTTGCTATAGGTCGAAGAAGTGTAGAAAGTTTGGGGTATGTAGCCCCAAAACTGTAGGAGGAGTAGCGTATAGAAAACGCGGCTAAGAATAATAATAATAATAATAACTAGAATGTGTCGTTTCTGAAGAAACCACAAGATGTTGGCTTGTCGTCTGATTGGCTGCTGGTGGCTCCACCCACTTTTTTGAATTTTAATCCCAGTCCTCCAGTGACCAACTGCGCCAAGTTTGAAGACTGTGCCAATCAAAGTCTAAGAGCGGCGGCGGTTTGAATTTTTCCCATTCAAACACATGGCTGAAATTTGATTGGCCGATGTAGACTCCGCCCACTTTTATCAATTTTGACCTTTGTCTCACACTGACCCACCCTGCCGAGTTTGGGTGCTGTGGCTTAAAAACTGTGAGAATGACAGCTGTTTAAAGGTTTCTTATTGAAGTCAATAGGGAAAATCTGATTGGTTGTTTGTGGCTCCGCCCACTTTTTAGCGTCCCCAAAATGAGATATACATTGTCACAGTCCGCCAGTGACCAACTGTGCCGAGTTTTATTACCCTGCCATTAACAGTCTAAGAGCAGCGGCAGTTTGAATTTTTCCCATTTAAACAAATGGCTGAAATTTGATTGGCCGTTGTAGACCCCGCCCACTTTTTAAAATTTTTGACCCCAGTCACCCAATGACCTACGGTGCCAAGTTTGGGTATTCTGGCTTAAATACTGTGAGAATGACAGCAATTTAAAGGTTTCTCATTGAAGTCAATAGGGAAAATCTGATTTGTTGTTGTTGGCTCCGCCCACTTTTTAAATTTTTGATTCCAATGTAATCTATCACCTGATTTCAGAGATCTGAAGCCCCCGACATCAATCATGGCAGCATTTTTCAATTTTCTGGAATTTTTTTTCTCCATATTGACATCAATGAAAGAAATCTGATTGGTTGTTTTTGGCCCCGCCCACTTTTCAAAATTTTAATCCTAATCCTAAATTGCCCAACTGTACCAAGTTTGGGGAGCCTGCCATTAACAGTCTAAGAGCAGCGGCAGTTTGAATTTTTCCCATTTAAACAAATGGCTGAAATTTGATTGGCCGTTGTAGACTCCGCCCACCTTTTTCATAATTTTTGGAATCCAGTCACCCAATGACCTATGGTGCCAAGTTTGGGTATTCTGGCTTCAATACTGTGAGAATGACAGCAATTTAAAGGTTTCTCATTGAAGTCAATAGGGAAAATCTGATTGGTTGTTTGTAGCTCCGCCCACTTTTTAATGTCCCCAAAATGTGACAGAAATTTTCAGGTTGACCCCATGACTGAGTGACCCAAGTTTGGTGAGTTTCACTCCGAAGCTGTATGAGTGACAAACATTTGCATTTTTCCAATAAAACTCTATGGGAGAAAAAAAGGGGTTTTCGGGGGCCCGCCCCAGGGGCCCGGAGGGTGGGATCGGTTAACAAAGCACAAGCAAGATACTCGGGTATGTGCCGACCAAGTCTGCAAAGTTTGGAATTTGTACTCCTAAAAATGTGGGAGGAGTAGCAATTTGAAGGTCTCATTATAGTCAATTGGGCAATTTTGATTGGTTCTGTGTGGCCCCGCCCACTTTTTGGGGTCCCCAGAATGTGCCCTAAATTTTCGGGATGACCCCATGACTAAGTGACCCAAGTTTGGTGACTTTAGTTTAAAATCTGTGCGACTGGGAGCGATTTGAAAATTTTCCCTGTCAAAGTCAATGGGAAAAACTTGGATTTTGGGGGCCCGTCCTAGGGGCCCGGAGGGTGGGATCGGGTAACAAAGCACAAGCAAGGTACTCGGGTGGGTGCCGACCAAGTCTGCAAAGTTTGGAATTTGTACTCCTAAAAATGTCGGAGGAGTAGCAATTTGAAGGTCTCATTACAGTCAATGGGGAGATTTTGATTGGTTCTGTGTGGCCCCGCCCACTTTTTTGGGGCCCCGAAATGTGCCCAAAATTTTCAGGTTGACCCCATGACTAAGTGACTTAAGTTTGGCGACTTTAGCTTTAAAGGCTGGCGAGTGGGAGCGATTTGAAAATGTACCCTGTCAAAGTCTATGGGAAAAAAGGGGGCTTCCGGGGCCCGCCACGGGGGCCCCGGGGGTGGGATCGCTTATAAAAGCACAAGCAACTCGAGTCGCTATAGGTCGAAGAAGTGTAGAAAGTTTGGGGTATGTAGCCCCAAAACTGTAGGAGGAGTAGCGTATAGAAAACGCGGCTAAGAATAATAATAATAATAATAACTAGAATGTGTCGTTTCTGAAGAAACCACAAGATGTTGGCTTGTCGTCTGATTGGCTGCTGGTGGCTCCACCCACTTTTTTGAATTTTAATCCCAGTCCTCCAGTGACCAACTGCGCCAAGTTTGAAGACTGTGCCAATCAAAGTCTAAGAGCGGCGGCGGTTTGAATTTTTCCCATTCAAACACATGGCTGAAATTTGATTGGCCGATGTAGACTCCGCCCACTTTTATCAATTTTGACCTTTGCCTCACACTGACCCACCCTGCCGAGTTTGGGTGCTGTGGCTTAAAAACTGTGAGAATGACAGCTGTTTAAAGGTTTCTTATTGAAGTCAATAGGGAAAATCTGATTGGTTGTTTGTGGCTCCGCCCACTTTTTAGCGTCCCCAAAATGAGATATACATTGTCACAGTCCGCCAGTGACCAACTGTGCCGAGTTTTATTACCCTGCCATTAACAGTCTAAGAGCAGCGGCAGTTTGAATTTTTCCCATATAAACAAATGGCTGAAATTTGATTGGCCGTTGTAGACCCCGCCCACTTTTTAAAAATTTTTGACCCCAGTCACCCAATGACCTACGGTGCCAAGTTTGGGTATTCTGGCTTAAATACTGTGAGAATGACAGCAATTTAAAGGTTTCTCATTGAAGTCAATGGGGAAAATCTGATTTGTTGTTGTTGGCTCCGCCCACTTTTTCAAATTTTTGATTCCAATGTAATCTATCACCTGATTTCAGAGATCTGAAGCCCCCGACATCAATCATGGCAGCATTTTTCAATTTTCTGGAATTTTTTTTCTCCATATTGACATCAATGAAAGAAATCTGATTGGTTGTTTTTGGCCCCGCCCACTTTTCAAAATTTTAATCCTAATCCTAAATTGCCCAACTGTACCAAGTTTGGGGAGCCTGCCATTAACAGTCTAAGAGCAGCGGCAGTTTGAATTTTTCCCATTTAAACAAATGGCTGAAATTTGATTGGCCGTTGTAGACTCCGCCCACTTTTTCATAATTTTTGGAATCCAGTCACCCAATGACCTATGGTGCCAAGTTTGGGTGTTCTGGCTTCAATACTGTGAGAATGACAGCAATTTAAAGGTTTCTCATTGAAGTCAATAGGGAAAATCTGATTGGTTGTTTGTAGCTCCGCCCACTTTTTAATGTCCCCAAAATGTGACAGAAATTTTCAGGTTGACCCCATGACTGAGTGACCCAAGTTTGGTGAGTTTCACTCCGAAGCTGTATGAGTGACAAACGTTTGCATTTTTCCAATAAAACTCTATGGGAGAATTAAAGAGGTTTTCGGGGGCCCGCCCCAGGGGCCCGGAAGGTGGGATCGGTTAACAAAGCACAAGCAAGATTCTCGGGTATGTGTCGACCAAGGGTGCAAAGTTCGGTATTGATACTCCTAAATCTATGGGAGGAGTAGCGATTTGAACGTCCCATTGTAGTCAATGGGGAGAATTTGATTGGTTCCGTGTGGCCCCGCCCACATTTTCGGGTCTCCGAAATGTGCTAACAAATTGCGCGTTGACCCCATGACTAAGTGACCCAAGTTTGTTGACTCTAGTTTAAAATCTGTGCGACTGGGAGCGATTTGAAAATTTTCCCTGTCAAAGTCAATGGGAAAAACGTGGATTTTGGGGGCCCTGTGCCAGGGGCCCGGAGGGTGGGATCGGGTAACAAAGCACAAGCAAGGTACTAGGGTGGGTGCCGACCAAGTCTGCAAAGTTTGGAATTTGTACTCCTAAAAATGTCGGAGGAGTAGCAATTTGAAGGTCTCATTACAGTCAATGGGGAGATTTTGATTGGTTCTGTGTGGCCCCGCCCACTTTTTGGGGGCCCCGAAATGTGCCCTAAATTGTCGGGTTGACCCCATGACTAAGTGAGCCAAGTTTGGTGACTTTAGTTTAAAATCTGTGCGACAGGGAGCGATTTGAAAATTTTCCCTGTCAAAGTCAATGGGAAAAACGTGGATTTTGGGGGCCCTGTGCCAGGGGCCCGGAGGGTGGGATCGGGTAACAAAGCACAAGCAAGGTACTCGGGTGAGTGCCGACCAAGTCTGCAAAGTTTGGATTTTGTAATCCTAAAAATGTTGGAGGAGTAGCAATTTGTAGGTCTCATTACAGTCAATGGGGAGATTTTGATTGGTTCTGTGTGGCCCCGCCCATTTTTTTGGGGCCCCGAAATGTGCTAACAAATTGCGCGTTGACCCCATGACTAAGTGACCCAAGTTTGGTGACTCTAGTTTAAAATCTGTGCGACTGGGAGCGATTTGAAAATTTTCCCTGTCAAAGTCAATGGGAAAAACGTGGATTTTGGGGGCCCTGTGCCAGGGGCCCGGAGGGTGGGATCGGGTAACAAAGCACAAGCAAGGTACTAGGGTGGGTGCCGACCAAGTCTGCAAAGTTTGGAATTTGTACTCCTAAAAATGTCGGAGGAGTAGCAATTTGAAGGTCTCATTACAGTCAATGGGGAGATTTTGATTGGTTCTGTGTGGCCCCGCCCACTTTTTGGGGGCCCCGAAATGTGCCCAAAATTTTCGGGTTGACCCCATGACTAAGTGACTTAAGTTTGGCGACTTTAGCTTCAAAGGCTGACGAGTGGGAGCGATTTGAAAATGTACCCTGTCAAAGTCTATGGGAAAAAAGGGGGCTTCCGGGGCCCGCCCCGGGGGCCCCGGGGGTGGGATCGCTTATAAAAGCACAAGCAACTCGAGTCGCTATAGGTCGAAGAAGTGTAGAAAGTTTGGGGTATGTAGCCCCAAAACTGTAGGAGGAGTAGCGTATAGAAAACGCGGCTAAGAATAATAATAATAAAAATAATAATAAGAATAAGCTGAAACGCTTTTTGACAATCGAATAACAGTATGTTGGCTCTACAAGCCAACATAATAATATATATGTGAGATAACAGTATGTGGTCTTGCTATGCAAGAACACATAATAATATATATGTGAGATAACAATATGTGGTCTTGCTAAGCAAGAACACATAATAATATATATGTGAGATAACAATATGTGGTCTTGCTAAGCAAGAACACATAACTAGAAAAGGTACAATTTCTGGGGAAATTGTGTGATGTGTTCTTGCCTCCACCAGTAGCTTACAACTGGAGTGGGCGGAGTAACTGGGTGGAGTGTAGACTCCGCCCACTTTTATAAATTTTGACCTTTGTCTCACACTGACCCACCCTGCCGAGTTTGGGTGCTGTGAGAATGACAGCTGTTTAAAGGTTTCTTATTGAAGTCAATAGGGAAAATCTGATTGGTTGTTTGTGGCTCCGCCCACTTTTTAGCATCCCCAAAATGAGATATACATTGGCACAGTCCTCCAGTGACCAACTGTGCCAAGTTTCGGGAACCCTGCCATTAACAGTCTAAGAGCAGCGGCAGTTTGAATTTTTCCCATTTAAACAAATGGCTGAAATTTGATTGGCCGTTGTAGACCCCGCCCACTTTTTAATTTTTTTTGACCCCAGTCACCCAATGACCTACGGTGCCAAGTTTGGGTATTCTGACTTAAATATTGTGAGAATGACAGCAATTTAAAGGTTTCTCATTGAAGTCAATAGGGAAAATCTGATTTGTTGTTGTTGGCTCCGCCCACTTTTTAAATTTTTGAATCCAAATTAATCTATCACCTGATTTCAGAGATTTGAAGCCCCTGACATCAATCATGGAAGCATTTTTCAATTTTCTGCATTTTTTTTTTCCACATTGAAATCAATGAAAGAAATCTGATTGGTTGTTTTTGGCCCCGCCCACTTTTCAAAATTTTAATCCTAATCCTAAATTGTCCAACTGTACCAAGTTTGGGGAACCTGCCATTAACAGTCTAAGAGCAGCGGCAGTTTGAATTTTTCCCATTTAAACAAATGGCTGAAATTTGATTGGCCGTTGTAGACTCCGCCCACTTTTTTATAAATTTTTGAATCCAGTCACCCAATGACCTACGGTGCCAAGTTTGGGTATTCTGGCTTAAATACTGTGAGAATGACAGCAATTTAAAGGTTTCTCATTAAAGTTAATAGGGAAAATCTGATTTGTTGTTGTTGGCTCCGCCCACTTTTAAATTTTTTGAATCCAAAGTAATCTATGACCTGATCTCAGCGATTTGAAGCCCCTGACATCAATCATGGCAGCATTTTTCAATTTTCTGAATTTTTTTTTTTCCATATTGAAATCAATGAAAGAAATCTGATTGGTTGTTTTTGGCCCCGCCCACTTTTCAAAATTTTAATCCTAATCCTAAATTGTCCAACTGTACCAAGTTTGGGAAACCTGCCATTAACAGTCTAAGAGCAGCGGCAGTTTGAATTTTTCCCATTTAAACAAATGGCTGAAATTTGATTGGCCGTTGTAGACTCCGCCCACTTTTTCATTATTTTTTGAATCCAGTCACCCAATGACCTACGGTGCCAAGTTTGGGTATTCTGGCTTAAATACTGTGAGAATGACAGCAATTTAAAAGTTTCTCATTGAAGTCAATAGGGAAAATCTGATTTGTTGTTGTTGGCTCTGCCCACTTTTTAAATTTTTGAATCCAAAGTAATCTATCACCTGATTTCAGCGATTTGAAGCCCCTGACATCAATCATGGAAGCATTTTTCAATTTTCTGCATTTTTTTTTTTCCACATTGAAATCAATGAAAGAAATCTGATTGGTTGTTTTTGGCCCCGCCCACTTTTCAAAATTTTAATCCTAATCCTAAATTGTCCAACTGTACCAAGTTTGGGGAACCTGCCATTAACAGTCTAAGAGCAGCGGCAGTTTGAATTTTTCCCATTTAAACAAATGGCTGAAATTTGATTGGCCGTTGTAGACTCCGCCCACTTTTTCATTATTTTTTGAATCCAGTCACCCAATGACCTACGGTGCCAAGTTTGGGTATTCTGGCTTAAATACTGTGAGAATGACAGCAATTTAAAGGTTTCTTATTGAAGTCAATAGGGAAAATCTGATTGGTTGTTTGTAGCTCCGCCCACTTTTTAATGTCCCCAAAATGTGACAGAAATTTTCAGGTTGACCCCATGACTGAGTGACCCAAGTTTGGTGAGTTTCACTCCGAAGCTGTATGAGTGACAAACATTTGCATTTTTCCAATAAAACTCTATGGGAGAAAAAAAGAGGTTTTCGGGGGCCCGCCCCAGGGGCCCGGAGGGTGGGATCGGTTAACAAAGCACAAGCAAGATACTCGGGTATGTGCCGACCAAGAGTGCAAAGTTCGGTATTTATACTCCTAAATCTGTGGGAGGAGTAGCAATTTGAACGTCTCATTGTAGTCAATGGGGAGAATTTGATTGGTTCTGTGTGGCCCCGCCCACATTTTCGGGTCTCCGAAATGTGCTAACAAATTGCGCGTTGACCCCATGACTAAGTGACCCAAGTTTGGTGACTTTAGTTTAAAATCTGTGCGACTGGGAGCGATTTGAAAATTGTCCCTGTCAAAGTCAATGGGAAAAACATGGATTTTGGGGGCCCTGTCCCAGGGGCCCGGAGGGTGGGATCGGGTAACAAAGCAAAAGCAAGGTACTCGGGTGGGTGCCGACCAAGTCTGCAAAGTCTGGAATTTGTACTCCTAAAAATGTGGGAGGAGTAGCAATTTGAAGTTCTCATTAAAGTCAATGGGGAGATTTTGATTGGTTCTGTATGGCCCCGCCCACTTTTTGGGGTCCCCGAAATGTGCCCAAAATTTTCGGGTTGACTCCATGACTAAGTGACCCAAGTTTGGTGACTTTAGCGTCAAAGCCTGGCGAGTGGGAGCGATTTGAAAATTTACCCTGTCAAAGTCTATGGGAAAAAAGGGGGCTTCCGGGGCTCGCCACGGGGGCCCCGGGGGTGGGATCGCTCCACAAAGTAATAGCAATCCGATCGGGTACAATCTGCACGTTTTGGTAAATTTTTGTCTATGTAGTGTAAAAACTGTGGGAGGAGTTAGGGTGGCAAATTTGGCTATAATAATAATAATATATATGTGAGATAATAGTATGTGGTCTTGCTATGCAAGAACACATAATAATATATATGTGAGATAACATTATGTGGTCTTGCTATGCAAGAACACATAATAATATATATGTGAGATAACAATATGTGGTCTTGCTATGCAAGAACACATAATAACTAGAAAAGGTACAATTTCTGGGGAAATTGTGTGATGTGTTCTTGCCTCCACCAGTAGCTTACAACTGGAGTGGGCGGAGTAACTGGGTGGAGTGTAGACTCCGCCCACTTTTATAAATTTTGACCTTTGTCTCACACTGACCCACCCTGCCGAGTTTGGGTGCTGTTAGAATGACAGCTGTTTAAAGGTTTCTTATTGAAGTCAATAGGGAAAATCTGATTGGTTGTTTGTGGCTCCGCCCACTTTTTAGCATCCCCAAAATGAGATATACATTGGCACAGTCCTCCAGTGACCAACTGTGCCAAGTTTCAGAACCCTGCCATTAACAGTCTAAGAGCAGCTGCAGTTTGAATTTTTCCCATTTAAATAAATGGCTGAAATTTGATTGGCCGTTGTAGACCCCGCCCACTTTTTTTTTTTTTTTTGACCCCAGTCACCCAATGACCTACGGTGCCAAGTTTGGGTATTCTGGCTTAAATATTGTGAGAATGACAGCAATTTAAAGGTTTCTCATTGAAGTCAATAGGAAAAATCTGTTTTGTCGTTGTTGGCTCCGCCCACTTTTTCAATTTTTGAAGCCGAAGTAATCTATCACCTGATTTCTGAGATTTGAAGCCCCTGACATCAATAATGGCAGCATTTTTCAATTTTCTGCATTTTTCAATTTTCCCATTGAAATCAATCAAAGAAATCTGATTGGTTGTTTTTGGCCCCGCCCACTTCCCTGAATTTTAATCCTAATCCTAAATTGTCGAACTGTACCAAGTTTGGGGATCCTGCCATTAACAGTCTAAGAGCTGCGGCAATTTGAATTTTTCCCATTAAAACATATAGCTGAAATTTGATTGGCCGTTGTAGACTCCGCCCACTTTTAAACATTTGAATTCTCATCCTCTATTAACCGAATATATTAAGTTTAACAACCCTGCCATTAACAATGTTGAAATGGCAGCAATTTAACATTTTCTCATTGAAGTCAATAGGGAAAATCTGATTGGTTGTTTGTAGCTCCGCCCACTTTTTAATGTCCCCAAAATGTGACAGAAATTTTCAGGTTGACCCCATGACTAAGTGACCCAAGTTTGGTGAGTTTCACTCCGAAGCTGTATGAGTGACAAACGTTTGCACTTTTCCAATAAAACTCTATGGGAGAAAAAAAGAGGTTTTCGGGGACCCGCCCCAGGGTCCCGGAGGGTGGGATCGGTTAACAAAGCACAAGCAAGATCCTCGGGTATGTGCCGACCAAGAGTGCAAAGTTCGGTATTGATACTCCTAAATCTGTGGGAGGAGTAGCAATTTGAACGTCTCATTGTAGTCAATGGGGAGAATTTGACTGGTTCTGTGTGGCCCCGCCCACATTTTCGGGTCTCCGAAATGTTCTAACAAATTGCGCGTTGACCTAATGACTAAGTGACCCAAGTTTGGTGACTTTAGTTTAAAATCTGTGCGACTGGGAGCGATTTGAAAATTGTCCCTGTCAAAGTCAATGGGAAAAACGTGGATTTTGGGGGCCCTGTCCCAGGGGCCCGGAAGGTGGGATCGGGTAACAAAGCACAAGCAAGGTATTCGGGTGGGTGCCGACCAAGTCTGCAAAGTTTGGAATTTGTACTCCTAAAAATGTGGGAGAAGTAGCAATTTGAAGGTCTCATTACAGTCAATGGGGAGATTTTGTTTGGTTCTGTGTGGCCCCGCCCACTTTTTGGGGTCCCCGAAATGTGCCCAAAATTTTCGGGTTGACCCCATGACTAAGTGACCCAAGTTTGGTGACTTTAGCGTCAAAGCCTGGCGAGTGGGAGCGATTTGAAAATATACCCTATCGAAGTCTATGGGAAAAAAGGGGGCTTCCGGGGACCAGATAACATTATGTGGTCTTGCTATGCAAGAACACATAATAATAATAATAATATATATGTGAGATAACATTATGTGGTCTTGCTATGCAAGAACACATAATAATAATAATAATAATAATAATAATAATATATATGTGAGATAACATGATGTGGTCTTGCTATGCAAGAACACATAATAATATATATGTGAGATAACATGATGTGGTCTTGCTATGCAAGAACACATAATAATATATATGTGAGATAACATGATGTGGTCTTGCTATGCAAGAACACTTAATTAACTGTAATTTTTAGATTGATCACATATTTCAAGGGAAGGAGTTTATTGCTATATATATTTATGAGAACAAGAAAAGGGTCATACCTAGATGTTATTATGTCTGTATGTCTTGTGGATTATTTTAATAAATTTTGATCAAAGTATCAATGGAGTGAATACAACTAACTAGCAGTAAGCTATACAATCTTGGTGCATTTCTACTCTTGATAGTGTGTGGCAATTAAATGAACATACAGATGACACTTAAACAGCACCTACAAAATTGCCAAAACACAATTAAGGTTATGTTGAATTATTAAATATAGTCATGAAGTGTTTTAGCACATTTCCTTTTATTCCCAACCGCAATTTAATAAGAAAAAATTTATAGTTGGATGTTATTATATGTGCACATTTGGTATGAATGTAATTATCTAGAAAAACCTTTGGAAATAGATATACCGGACCTTTGTACTGTAGTAGGGCACAAGCTATTTCCAATCTTGCATCCCTTATATGTGCCTCCGTGGTCTTGACTTTCGAGATGGTCCTTGTATGTAGGAATTCCTTGTATTTGTATGTAGACCTTGTATGTAGGAACTATTTCTCATTTTGAATGACAGTGACATGATTGTTTGCATTGATTTTTCAGTCAGTTGTAAATAAATTTACCAGCAGAACTAAAACGCCACAGCTACTCGAATCTTGCTGCTTGCTGTGAAAACAGGATCCAGGTGTTCCACTCTGCGGCTTGTTCTTCTGGCTTGTACTTGCTCAAGAATAGACTGTCAATCAAGTATAAAAAAAAATTGGGATCATGGCTTTAAATGTATACTACAACATAAATATTTTGCCTAGTCTCTTGGACAGCGTTATAAGTCTTAATGGAAACAACCGTACTTCCAGTTCTTCTGAAGTTTGTCAAGATAGCTGGTTTCGTTACCCTGGGGATCCATTAACACAAGAACTTTCTTGGACATGATCACCACCTAATAAAAAAAATAATAACAGCTAAGTAGAGTGAAGATATTACAAACATATCGATAAAAAAAACAACAACAATTTAGAATCACAGAATTCCATAACAACCCAAATACACATTAATAGGGCATGCATGGAAAACATTTAAGGAACTTCGTTCAATGAAATTGTATAGACTAAGAACAATGTGGATAATGGCTTTCTTTAAGAAGTTGTACAGTAGCTGTAGTAGTAGTGTATACATCAAATTTATACATGGTAGCATTGAGATTGTACTTCTACATATTGAAATATACACCGTAATTACATTAAACTTTAATACATGATTAAATAAGGAGAACATAAACAATGATTTGACCAATATATACCATCAAAATCCAGTGGGCTCCAACATTAATAGGGCATAACCATAGATCTTCATCTGGAAACTTGACCTGAAAGAAAGTTAGGAAACATTGCCTTATCAAATGTATGTATAGATCATAAACTTAATAAAAAATATATATATAAAAAAAGGACTTTTATTATAGAATTATATATTATAAGTACAAATTTCAACAGTCACAAACCTTTCCAAGTCTTTCTATTTTTCCGTAAAACAACACTGAGGACAGGACAGCATCTATTGCAATGTAATAAAAGTTAGCAAGTAATATAAGTAAGCAAAGGACATAAAAAAATGAAGTTATGTACGTAACACTTGCCTCATGCTTCGCTATCAGATGATGGATATAGGCGTCAATAACCTGCATCATACAATATAAAATTGATTATACATATACACATCAGGTAATCATACTTGTCAATATTAAGTAGTTTTTGTTTTTACCTCGTCCACCAGCCAGTTATTGCCATGCAGTGTACAAAAGGATGAACTATACAGCTTGTATGGTCCAATAACTGCTTGCACAGAGCCGTCATCCTCAGCTTTTCACAGCATATGAACTAAAATAGAAAAAATAAAAATAAATTGAAACTCCAGGTCGGAAATAGCAATCTGGGACCAATACCTAATACTGGTTGAGTATGCCCAATCCTAAAATTTACTTAAGGTAAGAAATGTAAAATTTTGACTTCAATCCTACAAATATTAACCACCTACCAGGAATTTTACTTAATCACCGTAAATAAAAACTTTTGTAGTGATGCTGTTATGCAAAGGGTGAAAAACTGAACCAGTATTGGGTCAAATAAAAAAAAAAGTAACATGTATTCTTAAAGTTTATTTGTGGTCAGGGCTAGGACAACGTCGGCGTACGCAGAGAGACCTGCCCTGAGCATGGTGGCTGAATTGTGCCGGAAGCCACAGACGCGGGTACACCAGTGTGAAAAAGGGGGCATACCTGATTGGAAGTCAGAAAAAAGGGGTGGGAGGGAGGGGCGTGATGCTCGGGTGCCTGGCTGAGTGAGGGGGAGGCGAATAAATGCCAGACGCCCCTCCCACAAATGCAGGCTGGTAACAGCCTTATAATTTGTGGTCAGGGCTAGGACAACATCGGCGTACGCAGAGAGACCTGCCCTGAACATGGTGGCTGAATTGTGCCGGAAGCCACGGACGCGGATACACCAGTGTGAAAAAGGGGGCAAAAAACAACAGGTAGGTACAACACTTTTATTTACAAATTACAAAGCCAGTGATCGAAAGGCGTGAGATATCTCGACTTGAGGATTGGGTATATACCGGGTAAAGCAGGAGGACCGCCACCGCCCCATGGACCGGATGACGTGTGCCGGCACCCGATGTCGAGAAGCGGCAGAGGCTGCCCCTATACGAAAAGAGTGTCCTGAAATTACCTTGGGGTTATGGCCTAGTCCCTGGGCAAGGGCGCGGATATAGGAGATAAACTGAGAGGTGCTGAGTGGCTTGCCTGCATGCGGCAGGAGTGGGCTATCGGGCAATGAACCTCGGGTGAGTGCCGTCAGTTGATGCAGCACTTGAACGGGGCACCATTTGTTCAAAGTTGGGTAGAACTTAACTTGAGTGGGGGGACCCGTCTGATTGGTTTTGGTGGAGGGTAGGGAGAGTGTGTAATGGCCCTGGCCCCATGACAGATGTTGCTTCAGAGGATGATTAGTACGATTTGGACCGGCCAAAACCTCTCCGGGCCGGAGGAACCCATAAAAAGTGAGAAACATGGCCGCTTTCAGAATCAGGCTAATGGAGGGCCCAAAAGGATTACCATCCAATGTCGAGGAGAGGTCCCTGAACAATTTGCTGGACACTGGTTGCCTATGGCTCACGGACCCCTTCCCCTCCTTTTGAATGCCCCGAAGGGTGGCTTTAATAGCTTGGACGGAAAAAAAGGACCTGTGATGAGGAGTGGCCAGCATGGCATGATGTTGAAGTCCGGCTAAATAAAGTCTGATGGTACCATACGACAGAGAGAGATGCGAGTGACAATAGGCCAGGAAAGCCATGATGTGGGAGATTTCGGAGTGTTGACCCCTCGGATGACTCTGAGAGAATTTATCAAACGCTCTGAGGCCAGCCCGATAATTTCTCGCCGTGTTGTGAGACAACGATTTGGTGACCAGACCCTTGGCCTCCTCTAAGAGTGAATCTAAACCAGAACGAGGGTGCTGAATTGGGGCACCGGCGTGCCTGACCGATCCGCCTCGGGCATTTCCTGGAAGAAAACCGCAAAATTAGCACGGGAAAGCGCGTCCGCAGCCCTATTCTGTTCGCCTGGGATGTGTACGCAGCGCATGTGAAAATTGTGATGGAGGGATACCCACACTAGCTTGCGCAACAACGCCATGATCCTAGGGGACTGGGCCCTGCCCTTGTTGACGATGTCTACCAAGGTCTGACTATTTGTAATGAACGTCACCGAAGTGTTGGCCCAGTGGTGACCCCAGACCTGAGCAGCCGCCACAATGGGGTAAAGTTCCAAAAGGGGGGAGGATTTAAGGGCTGCAGAGTCTGAGGCTAATTCTGGCGGCCATCCGGCAGCCAGCCAATGAGACCTGAAGATGGCAGCGAACCCGGAGGAACCAGCGGCGTCAGAGAAAACCATGGGAGAAGAGGAATCCCACTGCGGAACGAACAAAGAAATGCCGTTCCAGTCAGAGAGAAAACTGCTCCACATGGCCTGGCTGTCCAAATAGACGACAGAATCCTGCTCCGGGGCGGAGGGCAGGAGACATAGCAACCTGGAAAGGAAGGTCCTGCCTTGGGGCATAATTCTGGAGGCGAAATTGAGCATCCCCAGCAAGGATTGGAGCTCTGTCCTGGTCAGTGAGTGACACTGAACTGCCCGGGAGATGGCTGAGCGAATCCGGAGCAACTTCTCGCTGGGGAGGCTAGCCTCCATTTTAACGGTATCTAGGATGATGCCTAGGAAGGTGACTGTGGTGGCCGGACCCTCAGTCTTGGCCGTGGCCACGGGGACCTGGAGTCGAGAAAAAATATCCAGAAGTGACTGGGGAATGGAAGGGACCTGGCTGGGCCTTTCAATGAGGAGAAAGTCGTCCAAGTAGTGAACGACCATGGATAAGCCACCGTGATGGTTGAGAATCCAGTGCAGGGCCTTAGCAAGTTGTTCAAAAAGCCAAGGGCTGCTCTTAGAGCCGAAAGTAAGCCGGTTGGCAAAGTAAAATTTATCTGCCCACTGGATGCCGTAGTACTCCCAAAGCTGCGGGTGTATTGGAAGCAGCTTGAAAGCATCGGCAATGTCTACCTTGGCCAACCAAGCCCCGACACCTGCTTGAAGAATGTACTGGATGGCCTCGTCAACCGAGGAGTACTGCATGGAATATTCCTCAGAAGGAATAAGTGAATTAAGACTGGGAATGGAGGACATATGAGGCGCGGACAGATCATAGATGAGACGTTTTTTATTTGAGGATAACTTGGTGACCAGGCCGATGGGGTTGATGCGCCATGACTGGAACGGGATCTTAAGGAAAGGACCGATGACGAACCCTTTGTCAACCTCTGCCTGGATGAGGGTGGTCACCGCCTCAGGGTCACCGGAGGCGGATAATAGATTGGGGCCCATCCAGCAGCCCTGGGGGCGCGTGATAATGCCGGTGTGAAACCCCTCTCTGCACCCGTCCAATAAGAAGGTGACAAAGGAACGATCTGGGTGGCCCTGCAGGAGTGCAGCCAACAATTCCAAGTTGAGGTCGGCTAGTCAGGAGTCCCTGGCTGACTTCCTGGGACAAGAAGGACGAGGGTGGGCCCGAAAACAAAGGGAGCAGATGTGCAGTGCTCGGCACGCGTTGAAAGCACAGCCCTTGGCATTAAAGTTATTGCACACCTGGCTACTGCCGAGGTACACAATAGGCCTACCCAGTTTATCTAATGACGAGGAAGACCTGGAGGATCCGGAGGGACCTGGAGTGGGTGCTGACTGAGGATCTTGCACCGGATTAGGGCGCCATTCCGTGGAGTGAAAGATGGATTGGCAGATGGCAAACAGGGGAGCCTTCAGACCTGCGAAGTGCCGGCAAAATAACTCCATGTCCAAGTCTGCCCAGTTGGACATGAACTGAAATTGATTCAGGGCCGCGGCGGCTTTGGCAGAAAACGAACGGTGATAGTCGTAAAATGCAGAGCCGCCGTACTTGTGCCCCAAATCCGTAATCCGGTACAGGTAGGTGTCTAATTCTTCCCTGCGATTGGGGTGAGCGGAGCACAGTACGTCTCTGTAGAGGCTGAAGGCCAGGACAAACTCGGAAACAGACAATTTCCTGTTTAGCCGAGCATCCTTGGCCTTCAACACCACGGAAACCTCTCCGCAATTAATCACCCGGTTTTCGGAAATATCCTGGGAGGCAATCAAAATGGATGCCAAATTAACATCCTTGCCTGCCAGGATATCCTTCTTGATGTGCTCCGGAACGAAATGGGAAGGAGCAATCTGGGGGGTGGTAGGAGGCCTACCTGCAACGTCCGGAGGGATGGCAGAAATGACTGCCGACCCAGGATATTGCGGCGAGGCTGCTGGCCTGGTTTCTAAAACCGCGACCCTATTCTGGATGTCCGTGACTGAGCTGACAAGTCCGGCGATGGACGACTGGATCTGGGCTAGTGCCAGCCGGACGGAGTCGTTGTTGGATCGCTCAGCTGTCGGACCCGGAGTGGTCATCAGGAGCCGGTATAATTCGGCCTTGCGGGCAGTCGCGGGATGCCGAATTCCCCTACGATTGAGTTCGGCAAGCAACTTTGGCACAGTCCAACTCCTTAATGAAGTGTTGCTATAATGCCCCGAGACGGATGATCCTGGCATGGAGAGGTTGTCCTCCATATCGGATATGTGAGACATGATGACCTGGGAAAAAAAGGGGAATTTGTATCTGTCGGAAACAAGAAGCATAGACGGAAGCGGTGATAGCGGCCGGAAGAAGGTGAAAGACTGAAGCGTAAAGTGACCAGCGGAAGCACCTACCTGACGAAATGCGAACAGATCTGAAAAGACGATTTCCAAAAACAAACCCCAATCGTTTGAGAGGAACTAATAAAAAGAACGGACTTGAGTATCAAACTGACAGTTAACCCTGCCTCAGTGACCGTCTCTAAGCCGACTTACCTGAAATTGCCTCGAAATTCCTAGATGACACGAAGGAGAGGAATGAAAATAACAACTGCCCAATCTAAAAGAAGGAACAACCGACAACAGAATAGATGTAAAACCCTAAGAAAAAGGGGACAAAACCTGGGCGATCCAGGAACATTGACAACCTGGGCGATCCAGGAACATTGACAACCTGGGCGATCCAGGAACATTGACAACCTGGGCGATCCAGGAACATTGACAACCTGGGCGATCCAGGAACATTGACAACCTGGGCGATCCAGGAACATTGACAACCTGGGCGATCCAGGAACATTGACAACCTGGGCGATCCAGGAACATTGACAACCTGGGCGATCCAGGAACATTGACAACCTGGGCGATCCAGGAACACTGACAACCTGGGCGATCCAGGAACACTGACAACCTGGGCGATCCAGGAACACTGACAACCTGGGCAAAAGCAGAAAAAGGTGTGCAAAATAGCATGGTTACATGCGCAATCAACCTCTGACACTATCTTTAATCACCATGGGCTCTCATGCTGAGCCGGCATGTGACCGGCAGTTCCCTGACGCTCCCCCAACCCTGCCGCCCGCACTCGTGCGAGCGCAACATGCTGGGGGGAGCGGCAAGCAAGCGTGCACCAGCAGGGGGCAGGAAACGAGGTCGGGTGCGAGACGCAGCTAGAACGGAGCCAGCTGAGCCTCGATTACCTGACAGGCTGGCGTGCTGCGGTCCGGAAGTCGGCGGCGTGAGGCAGGATAGCGGAGCGATTCGGGTCGAAAGAGGAGGGGGCTCGGAAACGCAAATGATGCGTGATGCTCGGGCGCCTGGCTGAGTGAGGGGGAGGCGAATAAATGCCAGACGCCCCTCCCACAAATGCAGGCTGGTAACAGCCTTATAATTTAACGTAATGCCAAACCTTGGCAAATACTGAAACCCTAAATATTAAGGGCAGAAATGGCTACAGAGTTAAAGGCCACACCAACAGGGCATAGCCAAACATGAGACCAACGTGGTCAAACAAACTTTTTTTTTTTTTTTACAACCAGTATGTGCTACCTCGTTATTCTATGCTGGGTTCCACATTCATTGATACTGAGGGCTTTAAAATAAATGTCAAAATCAATATTCATTGCTTACTGTTAACATATTAGAATGTCAATTGTACATAGAAGAATATTACAATTGCCACGTAATTTACTGTGGATGGTACAAGTACATGTCAGACACTCCCAACTCGTTACTTTAAATGACATGTTCCGGCCGATTCTTATTGTGTCTCTGAACTCGTGACCTGTTGTATCTCTTGTTCCCTGTTCCACTCACTGGTTACCTTCCCTCCTGTCTTGGTTAAGTAAGATTTCGCCAACATTTATCGTGACATTAAGACATAGAATGTGTAAAGCACCATTATTCATAATCCCCTTTTCAATTGTACACATAAAATATCTATGCAAATCAGATATATTATAGATACATATGTAACTATCTACTTATTTGTCAGTACCAATTTCAACTCAATGTTGTCATACCTGTAAAGTGCTTTCCTTGTTCGTTCCGATCCAGCTGATGACAGAGGTCCGTTGTGGTCCTGGGGACAGGCGGGTGCTGTCTTCCTGAGCCATGTTCACATCTTTTTCCGACTTCTTGACTGTGATCCTCTCACTTCTTCTGAATGGCTTGATGTGGTCAACGTTGATCTTCTTCTTTAACGTAACGCCATTGGAATTCGCAAGTTTTACCACCTTGCCGCACAGCTCCTTGATAACATAAGGACCAGAGAAATCAGGCTCCATCTGTCCACCTTTCCTACCACTCTCTCATATTATATAGAAGGACCTCATTGCCGACACTATACACCACATCTTTGTTTTTCTTCAGCACTTTCTTGGCATGCTTCGTCTTCTGTATTTCCTGCGATTTCTCAATGTGTTCCTTGGTGCTTTCCTTGATCTTCTCCATCGATGATGTCTTTTCCTCAATGAAGGCAGTGTACGTTTTCTCATCCGGAAGAATGATGCTCGAAAGCTGTGTAGAAAATAAACCAAAATAAAATGCAAAAAATTATTTTAAATTTAATTGTATATAGAAAACTTTGTACATATGTATATAATATTGAAGATACTTTACAAATTGACCAAAAATAAATAAAAATTCACCGGAAGTTCAACAGGAACCTCGGAGGGGAATACAGCCTCTCTCCCGTACATCAACAGAAATGGCGAGTATTTGGTGGTGGTTTGGACCTTCGATCTGATGGCGAATAAGGTAGCGTCCAAAAACACGTCCTAGTTGTTCTGCTTCTCATTTACCAGCTTGGTCAGGGCTCTAAAAAGAATGGCATAACAAAAAACATTAATACCATTGATATTGTAATTAACAAACGATTGCCAGATAACATCAGATTACTATACAATAATTTGCCAAGCATCTGGTACAATAGGAGATATGAAATTGTGTTGGACGGTGATTTAAAAAAAAAATTCTTGGGCACAACACAATGATTCTTTGAAATAAGTGATTATTTTTAACTTTTAAATAGTTCAAGATTCATTTTGAAGGAGATGGGGCATTAAAATGGTAGGAGGAGAAGGAGATGGCCTAGGTCTAGGAAAAGGAAATTATAAATGAACTATTTCAACTGTGCCAGAATGGATCTATAAAAAAAAATTGTTTTAAAATAAAGTAGATTTTAAGAGTAATTATGTACTTAATATGTGATTGACCAAGAGCATCCGACTTTTTTTTTTACACTTGCCTTTTGATATTATGATTGGTCTTTTCATCCAGTCCGTTGGTCTGTGGGTGATACGCTGCTGTAACACTTCTTTCGATACCCAAAATGGAACACAGTTGGCTGTTCAGCTTTAACAAAAAATAAATAGAAAATTTTACAGTGCCAGTATCATAGCAAACAGCTTACATGTTAACTAACCGATTTAACATACAAGAGCAAAGGGCAAATACACATACTTCACAAACTCTCTACCCTGGTCCGAAAGGATTCTCTTGGGACAACCATGTCGATATACCATGGAGCAGATATGGCGTCTGACCTCTGCAGCAGATTTTGTTCTCAATGGGAATGCCTCCACCCATTTGGAGAAATAATCCGTAGCCGTCAAGATGTATTGGAAGCCATCAACTGTCTTAGGAAGAGGACCAGTTAGGTCGATCCCGACAAGCTCCCAGACAGCGGATACCTATCGGGAATAGAATATGATATTTATATTTATAATTTTGGGCTTACATTTTGTAACACCAAGGGTATATTTAATTATAGACAAGATATTTACCTTTATACACTGTAACGGCTGTGGAGCAGCGATTGGTTTTCCAGACTTCTGGCATTGAGGGCATTCCTGGATCTAATGAAAATGGCATGTTATTGGTGTACACCTTTCCTCCTAATACCAAATACGGATTAGAATGGTTTCTTACACATTTAGCAATATCAACATGCATTCCATGCCAGATCCGATCGTGTTCGGTTGATCCCGGAATGTCCTCCAATGGGCGATGCATGAAATTCCGCGAAGATTCTACAGGCCTCTTCCTCGTTTTTCACAAATCTTCGGGTTCCAAAGAACAACTCTCCATCTTACAAGAAAAATTAAAATATTAGAGCTTTATTTAGTGAAAAATTGTATGTGCACAGATAATCAGGAGTGTCTTTGTAATACTAACCCTTTAAGGTGAATTTTGATGCGGTACGACGGAGTGCCTGCCTCTGTATCTTCTTAGACTCAGACGGGTACTCTCAAAAGCTTAGGAAATTGAAGACTTCCTTGTAGATTTTCTCCATATCTTTAAAAAGAAAACACAATGCTCATTGTCCTTTGGTCAGAAGACCAAAAAAACATAATAACTCGGCCTGCAATCCATCACCTTTTAACATCTGTAACTTCTAAGTAACTATCCATTTCACTATACCAAAACTGTCTTCTAACAAGCAAATTGACAAAACTATGGTTTAACCTGGAGTGAATGTTGTAAGATAGGTTTATACTCACTGCTCGGTAGTGTGATGAAATCAAAAACTTGTAGACAAATGAATCAACGACGAATCCTGTATTAGAAAAATAGAAAATATTTTAAAATCTAACAATGTCAAAAATAATGTTTTGTAATAACTCACGGTTTAGACGTATGAAATCCCCAGACAAGGATCAAGGAATTGTGAGCAAATTACATTTGGAGCCTATAACGATTCAATATTATTAGTTGATTGAAAAATGTACTTAACTATATTGGGAATACTCACCAACAGAGAATCCAAAAAAACAGGACACTGCTATGGCAAATTACTGAATAAGATACCAAGCCCGTGAGTAAAGAATAAGGAGAGAAGGCTCATGTCAAACAGATGTTTTTCTGTACTACATAATATTATTATTCGGCAGTGAAGGAGTCTCTATATATACACACACACACCACAACGGTACACAAACATGAACCCTTTAACACTCAGTGTACAATAAAATCCTTTGTTTAGGAGGATAAACAAACTTTAGGATGAGCGTTCTCGTCCTGTAGTCGTTCCTCCCCCCGCGTGTGCGTTCCCCCAATCTGCGGCAGAGATCCGACTGTTACTGACAGCCAGATCCCGGCTGCATCGGCGACTGATGCCGGTAGATTAACCCCTCATATGCCGCGGTCAGCGCTGACCACGGCATATGGGAGATTTGCGCTCACTCACCTCATACATCGGGTCCCCACGCTACTGTGGCGGGGACTCTGTGGTTGCCATGGCAGCCCCAAGCCATTCCAAGGCTTAGGGCCTGGCATGTACGGAGTCCTAGGAGGCCCAGCCCACCTGGGTCTCCTAGGCAACTGTTAGCGTCTTACAGTGTAATACACTAACAGTTCAATACAGCACAATACAGATGTATTGTGCTGCATTGAAACAGGGATCAGAACCTGTAATGTTGAAGTACCAGAATGGGACAAATAAAGTGAAAAAAAATAAAAAAGTTGATAAAATTCAAGTTTTAACTAAAAGAAAAAAAATGTTAAAAAAAAATGTTAAAAAAATTAAAATATAAAAAGCCAAAACAGCCATTTCTTGTAACCTTGCCTCACAAAAAGTGCGCAATATAGAGCAACTAAGGGGAACCCTGGGCGCCGCTCTGCCCACTCATATAGTTAGTTTTTCGTTTTTAAAATAGTGAAAGGTCCTCTTTAAGGTGAAAATGAGCCCGGTCCCTAAGGGCTTAATACCCACAGCAACAATGACAGTACAGTCTGGCACGCATTTGCTGTAAGAGTTGGCACATATGGTGCTGGCTGCACCACTTGATAAAAAGGGTTTCAAACAATGCAGGACAGCATGGCACATGTTTGCTCTACCCGCAGCAAGACTGACTGACTGGACAAGCTTGCAAACCTTGCAAGACAGCATGCTGGCACATTTGATTCAAAAGTGGCACATATGGTGCTGGCTGTACAGCACCACTTGATAAAAAGGGTTTCAAACAATGCAGGACAGCATGGCACATGTTTGCTCTACCCGCAGCAAGACTGACTGACTGGACAAGATTGCAAACCTTGCAAGACAGCATGCTGGCACATTTGATTCAAAAGTGGCACATATGGTGCTGTACACGCAGTAACACTAGCTAAAAACTTAGTACACATTTGCTCTAGAGGCTGCCGAAAACAGTATAAATAAATGAGTGGGCAGAAAAGTACATTTTTTTTAAAAGAAAAATATGTTAAAAAAAATAGACTTACTTTGTGTCCTGCTCAAACTTCACTCTTGTTGCAATAAGGAAAACTCACAGAATATACTTGAGTAATTTGAAAAACCTTTCAAATAAGATTAGCAGGCTGGAGACTCTCAAACACAGTATGAACCAGTGGTCATACCAAAACTCCAACACCCACAAAAGGATGAATGATAGTCACCCTCTTATATACTTCCCAGCACAGCCAATCAGCAGTCTTCACATGACACTTTGACCAATGAAGTATCACATCATGTTATTACATCAGGCCATAAGCAGCCAATCGGCTTTTCTCCAGCTATATCTGCAGTTATGAGGTGATCCTAACATAGTGCAAAGTGTACAAGTGTATTTTAGCGCCAAAATTAAAAGTCAAGCCAAGTCCTACTCCTTTCACAATCTTACTGTGACAGTTAAGTTTGTATTTATGGGCCAATCTGGTAATGCTGGCTAAATATAATGTGCCGCTTCCCTGTCACGTTCACAACCTCTGTTAATATGAGCATACTTCCCCTTTGAAGATCCGATGCCTCCTGCTACTGTGTCCGATGCCTCCTGCTACTGTGTCCGATGCCCCTGCCAGTGTGCCCACTGTCCCCCATAAGGCTTCTATCAAAGATAACATGCCCAGCGCCTGCTGTGAAAATCTGCTGCCCCTGCGCGTTCACAGCCCAGCGCTGTGAACATATGATGGATCCGATGCCTCCTGCTACTGTGTCCGATGCCCCTGGATCCGATGCCTCCTGCAAATGTGTCCGATGCCCCCTGCCAGTGTGCCCACTGTCCCCCATGAAGGTTCTATCAAAGATAACATGCCCAGCGCCTGCTGTGAAAATCTGCTGCCCCTGCGCGTTCACAGCCCAGCGCTGTGAACATATGATGGATCCGATGGCTCCTGCAAATGTGCACGATGCCCCCTGGATCCGATGCCTCCTGCAAATGTGTCCGATGCTCCCTGCCAGTGTGCCCACTGTCCCCCATAAAGGTTCTATCAAAGATAACATGCCCAGCGCCTGCTGTGAAAATTTGGTGCCCCTGCGCATTCACAGCTCAGCGATGTGAACATATGATGGATCCGATGCCTCCTGCAAATGTGCCTGATGCCCCCTGGATCCGATGCCTCTGCAAATGTGTCCGATGCCCCCTGCCAGTGTGCCCACTGTCCCCCATAAAGGTTCTATCAAAGATAACATGCCCAGCGCCTGCTGGGAAAATCTGCTGCCCCTGCGCGTTCACAGCCAGTGCTGTGAACATATGATGGATCCGATGCCTCCTGCTACTGTGTCCGATGCCCTCTGGATCTGATGCCTCCTGCAAATGTATCCGATGCCCCCTGCCAGTGTACCCACTGTCCACCATAAAGGTTCTATCAAAGATAACATGCCCAGCGCCTGCTGTGAAAATCTGCTGACCCTGCGCGTTCACAGCCAGCGCTGTGAGCATATGATAGATCCGATGCCTCCTGCTACTGTGTCCGATGCCCCTGGATCCGATGCCTCCTGCAAATGTGTCCGATGCCCCCTGCCAGTGTGCCCACTGTCCCCCATAAAGGTTCTATCAAAGATAACATGCCCAGCGCCTGCTGTGAAAATCTGCTGCCCCTGCGCGTTCACAGCTCAGCGCTGTGAACATATGATGGATCCGATGCCTCCTGCTACTGTGTCCGATGCCCCCTGGATCTGATGCCTCCTGCAAATGTGTCCGATGCCCCCTGCCAGTGTGCCCACTGTCCCCCATAAGGCTTCTATTAAAGATAACATGCCCAGCGCCTGCTGTGAAAATCTGCTGCCCCTGCGCGTTCACAGCCCAGCGCTGTGAACATATGATGGATCCGATGCCTCCTGCTACTGTGTCCGATACCCCCTGGATCTAATGCCTCCTGCAAATGTGTCTGAGGCCCCCTGCCAGTGTGCCCACTGCCCCCCATAAAGGTTCTATCAAAGATAACATGCCCAGTGCCTGCTGTGAAAATCTGCTGCCCCTGCGCGTTCACAGCCCAGCGCTGTGAACATATGATGGATCTGATGCCTACTGCAAATGTGCATGATGCCTCCTGGATCCGATGCCTCCTGCAAATGTGTCCGATGCCCCCTGCCAGTGTGCCCACTGTCCCCCACAAAGGTTCTATCAAAGATAACATGCCCAGCGCCTGCTGTGAAAATTTTCTGCCCCTGCGCATTCACAGCTCAGCGCTGTGAACATATGATGGATCCGATGCCTTCTGCAAATGTGCCCGATGGCCCCTGGATCCGATGCCTCCTGCGAATGTGTTTGATGCCCCCTGCCAGTGTGCCCACTGTCCCCCCATAAAGGTTCTATCAAAGATAACATGCCCAGCGCCTGCTGGGAAAATCTGCTGCCCCTGCGCGTTCACAGCCAGCGCTGTGAACATATGATAGATCCGATGCCTCCTGCTACTGTGTCCGATGCCCCCTGGATCTGATGCCTCCTGCAAATGTGTCCAATGCCTCCTGCCAGTGTGCCCACTGTCTCCCATAAAGGTTCTATCAAAGATAACATGCCCAGCGCCTGCTGGGAAAATCTGCTGCCCCTGCGCGTTCACAGCCCAGCGCTATGAACATATGATGGATCCGATGCCTCCTGCTACTGTGTCTGATGCCCCTGGATCTGATGCCTCCTGCAAATGTGTCCGATGCCCTCTGCCAGTGTTCCCACTGTCCCTCATAAAGGTTCTATCAAAGATAACATGCCCAGCGCCTGCTGGGAAAATCTTCTGCCCCTGCACGTTCACAGCCCAGCGCTGTGAACATATGATGGATCCGATACCTCCTGCAAATGTGCACGATGCCCCCTGGATCCGATGCCTTCTGCAAATGTGTCCGATGCCCCCTGCCAGTGTGCCCACTGTCCCCCCTAAAGGTTCTATCAAAGATAACATGCCCAGCGCCTGCTATGAAAATTTGCTGCCCCTGCGCATTCACAGCTCAGCGATGTGAACATATGATGGATCCGATGCCTCCTGCAAATGTGCCTGATGCCCCCTGGATCCGATGCCTCCTGCAAATGTGTCCGATGCCCCCTGCCAGTGTGCCCACTGTCCCCCATAAAGGTTCTATCAAAGATAACATGCCCAGCGCCTGCTGGGAAAATCTGCTGCCCCTGCGCGTTCACAGCCAGTGCTGTGAACATATGATGGATCCGATGCCTCCTGCTACTGTGTCCGATGCCCTCTGGATCTGATGCCTCCTGCAAATGTATCCGATGCCCCCTGCCAGTGTACCCACTGTCCACCATAAAGGTTCTATCAAAGATAACATGCCCAGCGCCTGCTGTGAAAATCTGCTGCCCCTGCGCGTTCACAGCCAGTGCTGTGAATATATGATGGATCCGATGCCTCCTGCTACTGTGTCCGATGCCCCCTGGATCTGATGCCTCCTGCAAATGTGTTTGATGCCCCCTGACAGTGTGCAGCACCCAGGGGGTCAGTAGTGTATGCTGGGCTTTGTAGTGCAGATTGACTCACTAACCTGGGATCCACTGTCGTCTTCAATTGGGGCAAATACTGGAACAGGCAGGTATTTAAAAGTTCGTGACGCCAGTGTCAATTAAACGGTGACACGCCGTGTATGGTATTGTAGAAGAATGAAGCAAGCATAGGATAGCCAACAAAAACTGGAACTTTTACTGAATATCAGTGAGTATAATACATGGACGCAGTTGGAAGCGCAGTTCCATGAAAGACAGTTGGTTACTATTGGAATACAGCTGGTTCTTGGAAGTACAGAATGGCCGGTCTTAGCAATGTTTTATACAGAGTGTTGATTACAGGAGATGCAGTACAGGCGGCTTGCACACTATTCCTGACTGGTCCTGAAACATGTGACTTTCTCTCCAAGGTCTAATGCCCTTTATCTGGCGTACCCTTGAAGCTGTCCTTATCTAGTACCTCCTCTGTTATCTTGAGTACCTCTTGCTTTATCTGATTGGCCTCTGTGGTATTCTGTGTCTTCAGGCTGTTTAGCTATGCCCTTCTGACTTCTATGCATACGGACTCAGGAGGGAACCCTCTCTGCAATGAGTCTGGAAACTTCTCTCTTCCTGAGCTAGGCCCTAGCCTATTTATACTGAACTGGGGGCTCCCTCTGCTGGCTGTGATAAGGATTGCCGGTAACCGGCCTGACTGGCTTAAAGGGAACTACACACTCAAATCTAGCAGTGTCGGGTAGCCTACCCGTATGCTGCACACCCCCAGACTTTAGCGTGAGTAAGGCCTCGTACTCACACACATGCCTGAACCAACATAAGCTGATGCGTAATTTAAACATGACATTATAAATATGATAAACGACTATTTCACACAAAAATATAACATTTGCAACAAATGACGCAAGAAAAAGGGGTGTCTTCTTTCTTCTTAGGCACGGCCGCTGACCTGGCACAGCGGACTTAAGGTGAACCAGGTTAGTCTATTTTTCTTGACTGAAGTATAATAAGGAACTACACAGGGTTTCCCCGTGGGTGTAGAACAGGCAAGGGCTCACGTGGAGGAGTCCATTCTTGCGCACAAACATCAAGCAGGCTATTTCCGATAGTAACTGTTCGGGAGGAGACACCACCAGC
Source organism: Bufo gargarizans (assembly GCF_014858855.1). Taxonomy (NCBI): domain Eukaryota; kingdom Metazoa; phylum Chordata; class Amphibia; order Anura; family Bufonidae; genus Bufo; species Bufo gargarizans. The sequence continues at coordinate 224,101,427 of NC_058085.1, read as the reverse complement.
ATAGTCAAAGTCTCCTAAATGGACTGGCGGACGTCCCCTGGTCATCCGGGTGGACCTTCTCAACACAGGGGTTTCCTCTTCCCTTAGCACCGAGGTAGAAGAGAGAGGAGCAACAGGAGGATCTCCATCCGTGAGACCTTGGTCAGGAACAACGGGAACAACAGGAACAACAGGAACAACAGGAACAACAGGATCCACTAGAGGGGGAACTGGATCCGGGGCATCCTGAACCGGCTCTTCTGGAAGTAAAGGTACAGTAGGTGCCGGAGCGGGCACCAACAAGTTCAACCATGGTGTCAGAAGCCAATGCATGGGATCAGCGTCATGCCTTAGATTACGGACAGCCTGCATAGGATCCTCGGGCTGTATCGATGACTCTGACACAGGGGGTTCAGAGATAGAACTCTCGGCACTGGGTCCTGGTGTCAGGCAGAGCTTTAACCGGTTTCGGTGTACAATTTGGGATCCCCTGCCCTCCCGGGTGATCTCATAAGTGTGAGTTCCAACATTTGGGATTGCAGTGACCACATAAGGACTTTGCTCCCATTTACTGTCCAGTTTACTGGTACGGCGGTTATTTTTTAACCATACCACAGCCCCTATCGTCAGGGGTTCTGCATGGGCTGCTTGGTCATAGTCTCTCTGCTGCCGGTCTCTAGCATAGTCCATACGTTCCTGAACAATAGCTTGGGCCGTATTCAATCGCCTTTGGTGTTCAGCAACCCAGTCGGTATTAGGGAATGGGTTGATGCAATCAGGTACGAGTACGTCCAAGGAGTGGTCAGCAGGCAATAACCCTTGGCGCCCAAACATCAAATAAAAGGGGGTATACCCGGTGGAACAGTGTATGGTATGATTGTATGTGAACATGAGCTGTGGCAACAGATTAGGCCAATCTCCCCTGGTTTCAGGAGGCACGGTCCTCAGCATCTCTATCAAGGTCTGATTCATTTTTTCACATAATCCATTACCTTGCGGATGGTAGGCCGTCGTCCGGATCTTCTTACAGTTGTGCAGGCGGCACAGTTCATGGAACAGGTGGGACTCAAAAGCAGGACCTTGATCGGTGAGGATCTTTTCTGGACAACCGTAGGGCAGGAGGAAGTGTTTCCAGAACAGTTCGGCTGTAGTCTTGGCCGTCTGGTCTCTCACAGGCACCGCTACAACAAACTTAGTGAAATGGTCAATAATAGTCATAGCGTACACATACCCTGAGCAACTAGGCTCCAGTTTCACATGGTCGATGGCGACAAGTTCAAGAGGACGAGTACTTACAATGGGTCTCAGTGGTGCCCTCTGATCATGGTGTTCACCTCGTTTCAAGGCACAGGCTACACACTCCCGACACCACTTCTCCATGTCTTCTCTCATGCCCACCCAGTAAAACCGCTGGCGGATATTTGCCTCAGTCTTTTGGACCCCAAAGTGACCGGATTGGTTGTGGTACATCTCCAACACAATACCTGCATCTCGTCGGGGTATGAGAATTTGATGCACTCGTTCGTTGGACACTGGGTCTAGGCTTCTCCGTAGCAACAGGCCCTTTTGTATGAAGAGTTGATGGCGCTGTCTCCACAGTTTGATGAGCTCAGGATCTGTACTCTTACGCCGAATTCTGTCAGGGGCTCTGCCACTGGTAATGAAGTCTAACAATTCACCCAGCACTCTACTTTCAGACTGTAGTTTCACCCACTTTTCTTCTTTGAGTTCCGGCCTACTGGAGGGTGAAGGAACTGCAGCTCTGTTACTGGTAGCCCGAGCCTGATCCTGTTGAGCAAATTTATGGTAGAAGGCCGGCATTTCTACATCTTCCCAAGCATCTCGCACATCATCAGGAGCTGTCTCTGTGGGAAGTCTGGATAAAGCATCAGCATTGTCATTAGTACGTCCAGCGCGATATTTTACAGAGAAATCATAGTTGGCGAGACGAGAGGCCCATCTTTGCTCCAAAGCCCCCAATTTAGCTGTATTTAGATGTGCCAGAGGGTTATTATCAGTGAATGCAATGAATGGGGTAGCGGCTAGATAATCTTTGAATTTTTCCGTCACTGCCCACACTAGTGCCAGGAATTCTAGTTTGAAGGAACTATAATTCTGGTCATTTTTCTCAGCTCCTTTCAGGGAGCGGCTTGCATAAGCTATCACTCTTTCTTTTCCCTCTTGAATCTGGGCTAACACAGCCCCCAGGCCCCGCTTGCTAGCATCAGTATACAGATGGAAGGGCTTGCTGTAGTCGGGATAACCTAACACGGGAGGCTCGGTCAGTTTCTTTTTTAACAACTGGAACGCTATCTCTCTCTCTTCATTCCACTCAATGAGCACTGGAGTTCTAGGACTTTTCTTGGGCTGCCCCCTCAAGAGTTCCTGGATAGGATCGGCTATTTGAGCAAAATGGGGGATGAAACGTCTATAGTAGCCGGCAAAACCAAGGAAACCCCTCACCTTTTTGACGGTAGTGGGTACCGGCCAGTTACGGACAGCCGCTAACTTATCAGGGTCAGGTTGTACGCCCTCTCCGCTTACCACATGCCCCAGGTATTTTACCGCAGGTTTGAGCAAGTGGCATTTAGATGGCTTTACCTTCAGGCCATATTTGACAAGGATTTCAAAGACCTCTGCTAAGTGTTTCAGGTGGTCTTCATATGTTTTTGAGTACACAATGACGTCATCTAGATACAGCAGCACTGTTTCGAAGTTTTTGTGACCCAAACACCGCTCCATTAGTCTCTGGAAAGTTCCTGGGGCATTACATAGCCCGAACGGCATACAATTGAATTCGAACAGGCCCATGGGAGTGGTGAAAGCAGTCTTTTCCCTATCTGCCGGGGCCATGGGTACTTGCCAGTAGCCACTGGTCAAGTCCAATGTGGAGAAATAGGCAGCGGAGCCCAGAGCAGTTAGTGACTCTTCAATGCGGGGCAGTGGGTATGCGTCTTTGTGGGTTATTTGGTTAATTTTTCTATAGTCCACGCAGAAACGGATACCACCATCCTTCTTCTTTACAAGGACCAGGGGTGCCGCCCACGGGCTACGACTGTCCCGGATTACATTAGAGTCTTTCATCTCTTGGATCATTTCTTTTACAGTCTGATAAGAAGTAGGCGGTAAGGGTCGGTATCTCTCCTTGATAGGAGGATGAGAGCCAGTAGGTATAGTGTGTTGTATGGCACTAACCTCTCCATAATCAGCAGCATGTTTACTGAAGGCCTGGTGGTGCTCTTTGACAAGCCGTAGTATCCCTTCTTGTTGATGTTGGGGGGTAGTCTCGTCCCCGACATGTAGCTCTTCCCACCAGGGTACTTGTGACTGGGGCACCGGCGGACATCCGCTGACTGCAGCTGGCGGCTTTTCTGTCACTGGAAGACGGATGATGTCTTGGAAGAACACCTGAGAAAGCTGGGCAACAGGGTAATGCTTAGTAAGCGCAACAGGATGATCACTCAGGTTAATCAGACGGACAGGTACTTTACCTTGGGAGACGTTCGCCAGGCACTTGGCAGCTCTCACATAAGGGTAGTTCTCCATCTGGATTGGTTCCACCAGGGCTGGATAATCTTGGCCTTGGACTCCCAGGACAGCACGACACCATAAGAGAGTTTGGGAATTAGGAGGCAAAGTCACAGGCTTATTATCACGAATCTTGGCAGTACAAATTTCTCCTTTCCCGTTAGCAAACCTCTGCTGGGCACTTAACACAGTGATAGTCTTTTGAATCACCCTCTTGGATGCAGAGGAAGCGGTGGGCAGAGTCTGATGTAATACGGCAAGTATTTCAGCATAACAGTTTTTGAAGACATTGGTGCCTAGAATGACAGCATGTCCTCCTCTGTCGCCGGCCTGTACTACTATCACCCCCTGTTGAGGCAAGGTTACTTCTCCCACCTGCAGGGTGGGTTCCCAGTATCCATGGATCTTTACCGGTTTGCCATTGCTGGCGATAATCTCTACCCAGGATTCAGGCGGCTGGGTCAATTGGTTGGTGTCCCAGAATCTTTCAAAAGCGGGCAGCTGAATAGTAGTGACCTGAGACCCAGTATCTAATAGGGCTTCAAAGGGGACCCCGTTAATCTCTACATTGATTTTAGGATGGGATCCTACATACCGTGGCATCCAATTTGGATCTTTTGGACCTAGTGTTCTACCTCCCGAGGGGTGGTCCTCAGCCTCAGGGGTTGCCCGTTTAACTGCCAGCAAGTGGATTCTGCGTGTCCCATCTTTTTGCAGTATGTACACACGGGCCGCTTGCGATTCCTATTGCGCCTCCCAGGATCCCTGGGGTGAGTCTCTTGGTATGGAGGTGGGAACGGCTTAAGGGGTGACAGGAACTCCTCTTCTGACATCATAGGTTTTTCCCATTCCTCCATTTTTCTGCACACTCTCTCTAGGCTTTTAGTGAGGTGATTTACTTGCTCTGTCAGCATGGCGATAGTATCGGTAGCTGTAGCTTGAGCAGCTTGACCGGCCTCAGCTCGGTTAATGATAAGCGGTTTTGACCTGCCGGCTGGTAACTCAGTTGGGGTGTTCAACTCTGTAGATACTGCTGACCCCAGAATTTTTATAGCCAGTTCTTTAAAGTCCAGAAAGGTACTGTTAGGGTGTTGGGCAGACAGCATCTTTAATTGGGTCCTTATTTGTTCACTAGCCACTCCGGTAATAAATTGTTCCCTCAGGGTCTGATCCTGGTTATCAGCTTCCTTGGGATCTATCTGAATTACAGCCCCCAAAGCCTCCTGAAGTGATAGGGCATAGTCGCGGAGGGACTCACCGGACTTCTGTTTCTTGCCAAAGAAGTGCATCTTTATCTCGGAGGCAGTCCTCGTTTCAAAAGTGGCCCTGAGGCGGGTGAATATCTGCTCTAGAGTACTCCGTTCCGCAGCAGGCCAGGATAATACCTCTCTGCGGGCAGCCCCCTCCAGTTGCGCTAGCAAGATTTCCATTTGCTGATCGGCATTTATGGGGTATAGTTTGAATAAGGCCAGCAACTTTTCTTTAAAGTCTCTTAGGGTATGGACCTCTCCGTTATAGCGGGGAAACCATGGGGCCCCAAAGTAGTAAGGCATGGTAAAGGGCATCATGCTGGGGGCTATAGGATGATTAGGAGCCGCAAGCTCTCCCGGGTCCGGCCGCTCGGCAACTCCCGGATCTGACATGTTAACTTATTACGAGGTGGCCGCTGGTGACTAAAGGGGCCGGAACAATCCCCTTCCCTCCGGATACAAGTTCTTACCGGTATCGCCGGGTTCGCGCAGGCCAAATCTCGTGAGACTCCGGACGTCCTGCGACCGCGGTGACGTAGAGGAAACAGGGCAGCGGCGGTGCGATGATGAAGAGGGGCGGGCTTTTCGGTGTCCTTGAAGGGATCCGCCCACGAAGGTCCTCAGCAGCGCGGGAAACTTTACTCCAGGCGGCTGGTGGCCATCTTGACCGCGATTCCCTGACAGCAAGCAGGGTGATGACAAGTCCAATAAATCACAGTCCACAAATACGATTTTCCCTCTGGGGGTAGCGCAACACAGTACAGCGCCTCTGATTCCTCCCAGGCACAATTTTAATCCACAGATTTGGGAATAAAGGTTACAGTCTTTGCAATACGGTGGTGGAATAGTTAAAGCACACAGTTCACACTTCTCTGCACTTCAGAAGTATGCGGATCCTGTTCGTGACGCCAAAAAGAGCGATGCAGCACCCCAGGGGGTCAGTAGTGTATGCTGGGCTTTGTAGTGCAGATTGACTCACTAACCTGGGATCCACTGTCGTCTTCAATTGGGGCAAATACTGGAACAGGCAGGTATTTAAAAGTTTGTGACGCCAGTGTCAATTAAACGGTGACACGCCGTGTATGGTATTGTAGAAGAATGAAGCAAGCATAGGATAGCCAACAAAAACTGGAACTTTTACTGAATATCAGTGAGTATAATACATGGACGCAGTTGGAAGCGCAGTTCCATGAAAGACAGTTGGTTACTATTGGAATACAGCTGGTTCTTGGAAGTACAGAATGGCCGGTCTTAGCAATGTTTTATACAGAGTGTTGATTACAGGAGATGCAGTACAGGCGGCTTGCACACTATTCCTGACTGGTCCTGAAACATGTGACTTTCTCTCCAAGGTCTAATGCCCTTTATCTGGCGTACCCTTGAAGCTGTCCTTATCTAGTACCTCCTCTGTTATCTTGAGTACCTCTTGCTTTATCTGATCGGCCTCTGTGGTATTCTGTGTCTTCAGGCTGTTTAGCTATGCCCTTCTGACTTCTATGCATACGGGAACCCTCTCTGCACTGAGTCTGGAAACTTCTCTCTTCCTGAGCTAGGCCCTAGCCTATTTATACTGAACTGGGGGCTCCCTCTGCTGGCTGTGATAAGGATTGCCGGTAACCGGCCTGACTGGCTTAAAGGGAACTACACACTCAAATCTAGCAGTGTCGGGTAGCCTACCCGTATGCTGCAAGTGTGCCCAGTGTCCCCCATAAAGGTTCTATCAAAGATAACATGCCCAGCGCCTGCTGTGAAAATCTGCTGCCCCTGCGCGTTCACAGCTCAGCGCTGTGAACATATGATGGATCCGATGCCTCCTGCTACTGTGTCCCATGCCCCCTGGATCTGATGCCTCCTGCAAATGTGTCTGATGCCTCCTGCCAGTGTGCCCACTGTCCCCCATAAAGGTTCTATCAAAGATAACATGCCCAGCGCCTGCTGTGAAAATCTGCTGCCCCTCCACGTTCACAGCCAGCGATGTGAACATATGATGGATCCGATGCCTCTTGCTACTGTGTCCGATGCCCCCTGGATCTGATTCCTCCTGCAAATGTGTCCGATGCCCCCTGCCAGTGTGCCCACTGTCCCCCATGAAGGTTCTATCAAAGATAACATGCCCAGCGCCTGCTGTGAAAATCTGCTGCCCCTGCGCGTTCACAGCCAGCGCTGTGAGCATATGATGGATCCGATGCCTCCTGCTACTGTGTCCGATGCCCCCTGGATCTGATGCCTCTTGCAAATGTGTCCGATGCCCTCTGCCAGTGTGCCCACTGTCCGCCATAAGGCATCTATCAAAGATAACATGCCCAGCACCAGCTGTGAAAATCTGCTGCCCCTGCGCGTTCACAGCCCAGCGCTGTGAACATATGATGGATCCGATGCCTCCTGCTACTGTGTCCGATGCCCCTGGATCCGATGCCTCCTGCAAATGTGTCCGATGCCCCCTGCCAGTGTGCTCACTGTCCCCCATAAAGGTTCTATCAAAGATAACATGCCCAGTGCCTGCTGTGAAAATCTGCTGCCCCTGCGCGTTCACAGCCCAGCGCTGTGAACATATGATGGATCCAATGCCTCCTGCAAATGTGCTCGATGCCCCCTGGATCCGATGCCTCCTTCAAATGTGTCCGATGCCCCCTGCCAGTGTGCCCACTGTCCCCCATAAAGGTTCTATCAAAGATAACATGCCCAGCGCCTGCTGTGAAAATCTGCTGCCCCTGCGCGTTCACAGCTCAGCGCTGTGAACATATGATGGATCTGATGCCTCCTGCTACTGTGTCCGATGCCCCCTGGATCTGATGCCTCCTGCAAATGTGTCCGATGCCCCCTGCCAGTGTGCCCACTGTCCCCCATAAAGGTTCTATCAAAGATAACATGCCCAGCGCCTGCTGGGAAAATCTGCTGCCCCTGCGCGTTCACAGCTCAGCGCTGTGAACATATGATGGATCCGATGCCTCCTGCTACTGTGTCTGATGCCCCTGGATCCGATGCCTTCTGCAAGTGTGTCCGATGCCCCCTGCCAGTGTGCCCACTGTCCCCCATAAAGGTTCTATCAAAGATAACATGCCCAGCGCCTGCTGTGAAAATCTGCTGCCCCTGCGCATTCACAGCTCAGCGCTGTGAACATATGATGGATCCGATGCCGCCTGCAAATGTGCACAATGCCCCCTGGATCCGATGCCCCCTGCCAGTGTGCCCACTGTCCCCCATAAAGGTTCTGTTAATGATAACATGCCCAGCGCCTGCTGTGAAAATCTGGTGCCCCTGCGCGTTCACAGCTCAGCGCTGTGAACATATGATGGATCCGATGCCTCCTGCTACTGTGTCCGATGCCCCTGGATCCGATGCCTCCTGCAAGTGTGTCCGATGCCCCCTGCCAGTGTGCCCACTGTCCCCCATAAAGGTTCTATCAAAGATAACATGCCCAGCGCCTGCTGTGAAAATCTGCTGCCCCTGCGCGTTCACAGCTCAGCGCTGTGAACATATGATGGATCCGATGCCTCCTGCAAATGTGCACGATGCCCCCTGAATCCGATGCCCCCTGCCAGTGTGCCCACTGTCCCCCATAAAGGTTCTATCAAAGATAACATGCCCAGCGCCTGCTGTGAAAATCTGCTGCCCCTGCGCGTTCACAGCTCAGCGCTGTGAACATATGATGGATCCGATGCCGCCTGCAAATGTGCACGATGCCCCCTGGATCCGATGCCCCCTGCCAGTGTGCCCACTGTCCCCCATAAAGGTTCTGTTAATGATAACATGCCCAGCGCCTGCTGTGAAAATCTGGTGCCCCTGCGCGTTCACAGCTCAGCGCTGTGAACATATGATGGATCCGATGCCTCCTGCTACTGTGTCCGATGCCCCTGGATCCGATGCCTCCTGCAAGTGTGTCCGATGCCCCCTGCCAGTGTGCCCACTGTCCCCCATAAAGGTTCTATCAAAGATAACATGCCCAGCGCCTGCTGTGAAAATCTGCTGCCCCTGCGCGTTCACAGCTCAGCGCTGTGAACATATGATGGATCCGATGCCTCCTGCAAATGTGCACGATGCCCCCTGGATCCGATGCCCCCTGCCAGTGTGCCCACTGTCCCCCATAAAGGTTCTATCAAAGATAACATGCCCAGCGCCTGCTGTGAAAATCTGCTGCCCCTGCGCGTTCACAGCTCAGCACTGTGAACATATGATGGATCCGATGCCTCCTGCAAATGTGCACAATGCCCCCTGGATCCGATGCCTCCTGCAAATGTGTCCGATGCCCCCTGCCAGTGTGCCCACTGTCCCCCATAAAGGTTCTATCAAAGATAACATGCCCAGCGCCTGCTGTGAAAATCTGCTGCCCCTGCACGTTCACAGCTCAGCGCTGTGAACATATGATGGATCCGATGCCTCCTGCAAATGTGCACGATGCCCCCTGGATTCGATGCCTCCTGCAAATGTGTCCGATGCCCCCTGCCAGTGTGCCCACTGTCCCCCATAAAGGTTCTGCTGCCCCTGCGCGTTCACAGCCCAGCGCTGTGAAAATCTGCTGCCCGAGCCTCTGCGCGTTCACAGCCCAGCGCTGTGAAAATCTGCTGCCCGCGTGTTCACCTAAAGCTGCTGTTAAAATCTGCTGCCCGAGCCAAGCCTTCTTTACAGCCTATATCATTGCAGGATTTGGAACACACCTACCTCAGAAGCTGAATGTCGAGACAGGAAGTGACGCGGGCAGCAGATTTTTATGGGCAGCAAATTTTCACAGAACAGGGGTATAGATATGGTGCCATACCAGTACAGTGATCCTTCAAGGTATAATGGCCTCAGGATACAATATTTTCAACCTAAAATGAAATTAGACTCAACATGCAATGTCTCCGACTCAGACCCAACCAATCAAGGCCACTACTGTGGTAAAATAGCTGTATTAGTTGCTAGTTACCAGCTATTCCTGTTAAATTTAAGGAATTGTTTTATCTGTCTTGGCTATCTGCTTATTTTTCTTACATTTTATTATCTTGGATGACATTTTGGGGCTTTGGAACAGATTACTCAAGTTTTAATGGTTTCAACATACAATGGTCGTCCTGGAACCAATAAATATTTATTATTTATTGAGCAACCACTATACATAAGTGTAGGCAACGCAGTTGCCGTATTTGTGGGAGGGGGGCTCCTGCACATCCTATTTAAAGCACCGCTGCGCCCTCCCCCCTGTCAGCTATCTCCGATTCTCGTCCACAGCAGCGGTGTGTAGCTACTTCCGATTACTATCCAGCAGCTGTGTGCGCAGGTGCAGCGTCACTTCCGAGTCGCGAGCGGGGTCAGTGTCCTCTGCGCTCCAACGGACGACCGACTGTGTTCCTGATAGTTTCTTCAGCGTGTGTGTCCGGTCCGGGTAGGGTAAGCCCTGCACTCGCGTGCGCTTCCTTCCTACTGCTGGGCCCCACGTCTGGCGAGCGTTTGGCTCCGTTACATGCGGCTCGGCACATTCAGCTCTCTGTGCAGCCGCTTTTAAACCACATGTGCCCAGCGCACACCGGCTCTTATTTTGTGTTTTGCGTACGGGTCAAGTAGTTAAAGGGCACCTGAGCCTGCAGCACATTCAATGTAGATGGACTCTTAGCAATTGCCCTTACTCCCCCACTTAATCATGGACATTTAATACTCATGTCAGTGCCCATAAGTATACTACAACAACTTCAATGTCCTTTTTACATATAGCAGCCACATTTCAGTAGCCATGTACCAGAGAATAGGTACCACACGATTCTGTTCATACAATGTAGCTAACAACAGTCCCATATACCGTGCACAGATAGGTGACTTGTTCTAGTTGGTGAAATTCTTGTACATTAATTCTCTGCATCAAGACCTGTTTCTCTCCCATGACGCACAGTTTAACTTGTGTACCGTGTTATCTTCTCCCCCTCTCTCAAGGTTCACATATTTATGTTCAAATGATATTGCCTAAATATAAATGTTGCTATTTTCTCATAACAGGTGTCTGCCAAGAGCGCACTACGGTTCAGCCGATTATTTTTCTTCCCTTACGAAGTCTTTGCTCAGGTATATACATCTATATACAACGTCACGATTACGACAGGCTCATGGTTGTCTGCTGACCAGGCTCTATTTTTGGTGTTTCAGTCGCAGTAACTACAGGTGATGGTAAATGGTGGATCAAATGTTCAAAAAGAACCAAAAAACTCCTGCAGCATGTGGAGGTTTGTTTGCGCCTGGGCAATGGCAGAAGGTGCCAGGCGAGTCCTGGCAGTCACGGTAGGATCGGACTTGGTTACACGGTCCGTGACTTGTAGTGCTCTGGGGCGAAGGGGGTTGGGCGCTAATGGTCAAATTATCATGGTTAGGATTGTTACCTTGAAAGCTACGACAGTGTGTCTGCATTTACATTTTGTCCTATACGCCATTCACTACTAGAGCTGCGGTCATGCGTCCGCGGTTGCATTACGTTTATACTCTGTTCACTTTCAAATTTCATTCATACGGCTGCTTTATACCATGCTCCTCCTAATCAGAACTGTGCCCATACCATGTTTTTAGGCACCGCTCACATCCAGAGCTGCATTTACCCACTTGTTCTTACATCATGTGTTATACTCTGCTTCCACTTAAAGCCGCATTTCTTTTTATTTCTACATAATGGTCACTCAGTATTCTTTCTAGGGCTATCAGCACACGCTCTGATAAAAAAAAAAGAAAAAGAAAAAAGTGTTCTTTAGTCCGGGTTTGCATTCACTCAGACTGGTCTCCTTTACTTCTGGTTCGCATACACTCAGATTGTTCTCCCGCCCCAGTTAACCAAATAGCTCCCTAGCGGTAAGTGGCCAATATGAGTACGTTCCTACTATGTTTTCACAGGTGTTCATTCGTTGGTCAAGACAAGGGTCTTTTCTTAGCGAACTGCTATGCCGCTGGCTCTTGTTTTTCTCCCCTTTGTTTCAATTTCACGGTTGGTTTAATGTTTCATTTATGTACGTGGTTCGGATCACTAATGTCTATGCATTTTCCATTAGGTCTGGCTCACGTTTTAATCGCTTATCGTCACCGTAAGGTCATCCAGGTCAGTCTCTTGATTTCGGGGGGGGGGGGGCCTCATTGCCTCGGGGGCTCGATGACCGTTCTTCACATTGTTCGTTAGGGGTACAATATGCTTGTAGGCTGGTCAGCGTCCTACGGTTTATTGTCGAAGAGAGTCATGGTTATGCGAGTCCCTAAGTCATACAAAAATAATAATAAAATAAAAAAAACAAATCCGCCATTACAGTCTCTCTCGCATGGCTCTGCCATTAGAGTCTCACGCATGGCTTCTCTGCTTTAGCGTTACACATATGACTCCGCCATTACAGTTTCGCGCATGGCTTCACCATTAAAGTCTTTCACGCATGGCTTCTCCGTTTTTAGGTTTACACATATGACTCCGCCATTAGAGTCTCTTGCACATGGCTTATCCGCTGAGTTTCACACATATGACTCCGCCATTAGTCTCTCGCATGGCTTATCGGTTTTAGGTTTACACATATGACTCCGCCATTAGAGTCTCTCACAAATGGCTCCGCCATTAGTCTCTCACGCTTGGCTTCTCTGGTTTAGTGTTACACATATGACTCCGCCATTAGTCTCTCACGCATGGCTTATCCGTTTTACTGTTACAAACTTGGCTCTGCCATTAGAGTCTCTCACGCATGGCTCTGCCATTAGAGTCTCTCACGCATGGCTTCTCCGTTTTTAGGTTTACACATATGACTCCGCCATTAGAGTCTCTCACGCATGGCTTCCCCCTTTTAGTGTTACACATATGACTCCGCCATTAGAGTCTCGCATGGCTTCTCTGGTTTAGAGTTACACATATGGCTCCACCATTAGAGTCTCTCTCGCATGGCTCCAACATTAGAGTCTCTCTCGCATGGCTCCGCCATTAGAGTCTCTCAAGCATGGCTTCTCTGGTTTAGTGTTACACATATGACTCCGCCATTAGAGTCTCTAACGCATGGCTTATCCGTTTTGGTGTTACAAATATGGCTCTGCCATTAGAGTCTCTCACGCATGGCTTCCCGTTTTTAGGTTTACACATATGACTCCGCCATTAGAGTCTCTCTCGCATAGCTCCGCCATTAGAGTCTCTCAAGCATGGCTTCTCTGGTTTAGTGGTAAACATATGACTCCGCCATTAGAGTCTCTCTCGCATGGCTCATCCGTTTTTAGATTTACACATATGACTCCGCCATTAGTCTCTCACGCATGGCTTCTCCCCTTTCAGTGTTACACACATGGCTCCGCTATTAGTCTCTCCCACATGGCTTCCCTGGTTAGTGTTACACTTATGACTCCGCCATTAGTCTCTCGTGCATGGCTTCGTTTTAGTTTTACACACATGACTCCGCCATTAGTCTCCCATGCATGGCTTCTCCGGTTTAGTGTTACACATATGACTCCACTGTTAGAGTCTCTCTCTCACATGGCTTATCCGTTTTTAGGTTTACACATATGACTCCACCATTAGAGTCTCTCGCGCATGGCTCCGCCATTAGAGTCTCTCACGCATGGCTTCTCTGGTTTAGTGTTACACATATGACTCCGCCATTAAAGTCTCTCTCGCATGGCTTCGCCATTAGAGTCTCTCACGCATGGCTTCTCCGTTTAGGGTCACACATATGACTCCGCCATTAGAGTCTCTCTCGCATGGCTTTGCCATTAGAGTCTCTCACGCATGGCTTCTCCCCTTTCAGTGTTACACACATGGCTCCGCTATTAGTCTCTCCCACATGGCTTCCCTGGTTAGTGTTACACTTATGACTCCGCCATTAGTCTCCCACGCATGGCTTCTCCGATTTAGTGTTACACATATGACTCCGCTGTTAGAGTCTCTGTCTCGCATGGCTTATCCGTTTTTAGGTTTACACATATGACTCCACCATTAGAGTCTCTCTCGCATGGCTTTTCCATTAGAGTCTCTCACGCATGGCTTCTCCCCTTTCAGTGTTACACACATGGCTCCGCTGTTAGAGTCTCTCGCGCATGGCTCCGTCATTAGAGTCTCTCACGCATGGCTTCTCTGGTTTAGTGTTACACATATGACTCCGCCATTAGAGTCTCTCTCGCATGGCTTCGCCATTAGAGTCTCTCACGCATGGCTTCTCCGTTTAAGGTCACACATATGACTCCGCCATTAGAGTCTCTCTCGCATGGCTTTGCCATTAGAGTCTCTCACACATGGCTTCTCCCTTTCAGTGTTACTCATATGTCTCCGCCATTAGTCTCTCACGCATGGCTTCTCTGGTTTAGTGTTACACATATGACTCCGCCATTAAAGTCTCTCTCGCATGGCTTCGCCATTAGAGTCTCTCACGCATGGCTTCTCCGTTTAGGGTCACACATATGACTCCGCCATTGGAGTCTCTCTCGCATGGCTTTGCCATTAGAGTCTCTCACGCATGGCTTCTCCCCTTTCAGTGTTACACACTTGGCTCCGCTATTAGTCTCTCCCACATGGCTTCCCTGGTTAGTGTTACACTTATGACTCCGCCATTAGTCTCTCGTGCATGGCTTCGCTTTAGTTTTACACACATGACTCCGCCATTAGTCTCCCACGCATGGCTTCTCCGGTTTAGTGTTACACATATGACTCCGCTGTTAGAGTCTCTCTCTCGCATGGCTTATCCGTTTTTAGGTTTACACATATGACTCCACCATTAGAGTCTCTCGCGCATGGCTCCGTCATTAGAGTCTCTCACGCATGGCTTCTCTGGTTTAGTGTTACACATATGACTCCGCCATTAGAGTCTCTCTCGCATGGCTTCACCATTAGAGTCTCTCACGCATGGCTTCTTCGTTTAGGGTCACACATATGACTCCGCCATTAGAGTCTCTCTCGCATGGCTTTGCCATTAGAGTCTCTCACACATGGCTTCTCCCTTTCAGTGTTACACATATATCTCCGCCATTAGTCTCTCACGCATGGCTTAGTTTTAGTTTTACACACATGACTCCGCCATCAGTCTCTCACGCATGGCTTCTCCGTTTTAGTGTTACACATATGACTCCGCCATTAGTCTCTCACGCATGGCTCCGCCATTAGAGTCTCTCACGCATGGCTCCGCCATTAGAGTCTCTCACGCATGGCTTCTCTGGTTTAGTGTTACACATAAGACTCCGCCATTAGAGTCTCTCTCGCATGGCTTAGCCATTAGAGTCTCTCACGCTTGGCTTCTCCGTTTACATTTTACACACATAACTCCGCCATTCAAGGCCGGCTGCGTGGTCCCACAACAAGTAGGTTCCATGTCTTTTTCTGCCTTCAGACCCGCTCCCATGGCTCGGTCATTTGTGGCTCGCAATTTCAATTTTCTTGTGGTGGCTCGCACCGTGGCTTGCACCATTAGAGTCTCACTCACGTTATTGTTTTCTCAGACTTTTTATTTTTTAGGTTGTTGGGTCTCCATAGGCAGTCATCCCAAGCCTGCCTTTGCGGACATCATCTTCTCCCAGGCATGCTTCATATACAAACTTGGGCCGAGGGTGTTGGGGTCCGGCCTAAGTCCTGGGTATCGGTCCATCTTCCGGTAGGAGGTACAGTAATAAGGTGCACCTGGATACAGCCAGAGTTCTCATGCAGAAGTCATTTTCCAAGAACATGGCAAGGGCGTACCAGACGGCTTGGTCTCATTTTACTAGATTTCAGCGGTCTTGCCCGCTACAGGGTGTGGATCACATCACATACCTGCTTAGCATTTTTGCCACTCAGACCTTAAAACTTTCTCAAGGTACTATCAAATTATATTTAGCCGGCATACGACACTCTTGGCACATTCCCTATCCAGACAGGTCTTCTTTATTTTCAGCACACCCAATTAAGGCGATCCTTAAAGGTATACACAATTCTTCAGCCGTCAGTAAATTTCCAGGAGACCCTTCTCAGGTGAAATTTTCAAATCCGTTTCCATGTTCTTAAGTTCAAACCCCTCTGGTTTGAAGATAAGTGCCTTGTTCAAAACAGAGCTGTATTTGTGTTTTACGGGTTCCTACGAACCAGAGTATTCACGTGCCCTGTCTCTAGCAGAACCTTCATACAGGAACAACATTTACTATGCTTAGGTTCCCACTACGTCCTCACTCTTGATCATACTTAAACTACCAGACCTGGCGAAACCACGAAGGTCAAATATTTCCCTTCGGGTAATGAGTGGTGTCTAGTGGCAGTCTTGGACGAATGGGTGGCACTTGGCAAACGTGCTCCGCCTAACTCCCCTCTTTTAGTTCACGACTCCAGCTGCTTAGCATACAAACATTCCTGAAATACATTCGCGTTTTGCTGCCGAAACTAGATGTTGAACCATCAAGCGTTACCAGCCATTCATTTAGAATAGGAGCAGCCTCAGTCGCCTCTAAGAATAATGTACTGGTTCACATCATAAAGAAACTGGGTCGTTGGAAGTCTCTGTGTTACACTCGTTACATTCCCAACCCTAAACGAGAGATGTCATTGGTTTTTCAGTATTTGCTGTTATACTGTGTTTTCAATTCAGTAAATTGTTTTCCTACTACCGTGTCTTGTATTTTTGGCCCCTTTAGGCTACCCTTTACAGCAGTTCCGCCACTACTCTACTGGTATCCGTTAGGTTACTGTCACTCTGATAGTCGATCCGAGCACAAGTGTAGGCAACGCAGTTGTATTTGTGGGAGGGGAGGCTCCTGCACATCCTATTTAAAGCACCGCTGCGCCCTCCCCCCTGTCAGCTACCTCCGATTCTCGTCCACAGCAGCGATGTGTCCCTCCCACCCAACACTCATATCATCCTTCCTTATAGGGTGGCCCCCTTTAGGCTACCCTTTACAGCAGTTCCGCTACTACTCTACTGCTATCCGTTAGGTTACCGTCACTCTGATAGTCGATCCGAGCACAAATATAAAACCATAACCAAGCATGATACATATGAAATACCAATCAAACGTTGGAAGTCGACTTGGGATCTCAGTTTTAAAATTGTTTTCAAGTTGAATAATCGATGTCCGAAGTTATTCAACGAAGTCTCGCTTGACTTTGCAGATAACGAATTTCACCTTGGCAGAGTCTGCGATCAACGCTGACCGTGGCACATAAGAGGATCGCAGAGGCACTGCAATGACGGGGACGATGGCAACCCCAGGCTGGATCTCACAGGCACACCGTCAGTGTATTACACTGACTGTTTATGTAATACAATACAGCATGTATGGGGGGCGGAGCCAGCAAGCCATGGTGTAGGACGTGTCTGCCGGAGCTCCTCACCACTAACCCAGCTTCATTAGCTTTTAATCGAGTGAACACAGATCCAAGATGGGGAAAACCTTGCGAGACAGAGAGGGTGCATCAGGGAACACCCTGAAGACGAAAAAGACGCAGGGTGACCTGACAAAATACCTTAATAGGAGATCCTCCTCGCACCCTGACGGAGGCAAGATGGCGCGTGAGGCGCGAATAAACTCAGAGAGAGAAGGAGCTGACTCAGAGGCCGATAGCTTGGATGCTGAAACATACACCGGAGGTGAAACTGACTCCCTCCCTCTCACCCGCGGCTTCTTGCAGCAATCTCTGGCCCAAGCCCTCTCACGGGTCATGAAAGAACTTTCAGACATCAAGTCCGAGTTTCAACAGCTCAACCATCGGGACGAACATCTAGAGGACAGTCATGACCTCCTTATCCAGCACGAGAAGGGAGTTTACAATCATCTAACAGCCATGTCTAAAATGAATAATACGGCCTTCTTCAACCTGGAGGACCAGGAAAACAGGGGCCAGAGGAAAAATGTTCGGCTGCGGGGTATACCCGAATCAGTGCCGGCTGAAGACCTGACGGACACAGTCCGCCGCCTATTTGCCACATTGGTGGGCGAGGACCAGGCTGCCGCCATTACTATCGAAAGGGCCCATAGAGCTCTTAGGCCCAAACCTGCCGCGGGAGAACCTAGAGACGTGGTATGTGCCCTGATGAACTTTCTGGACACAGCTGCCGTCTTGAGAGCAACTAGAGAGAAAGGAGACTCCACTCTAGATGGGCATCAGGTACTTTTATTTCAGGACCTGGCGGCAAGCACATTGGCCAAGCGCAGGAACTTGCGCCCGTTGACCTCGCTGAGGGACAAGAAGCTGCCGGTTAGATGGCTCTTCCCTTTTGGTTTGTGTACTTCGATTGGGGGGAAGCAATATACTGTGAGAACCCCGGAGGACTTACCACCTGTGTGGGAGGTCTTGGGAACCGAGGCCCTGGACATTCCGTCTTGGCTCCCCTGCAATCCGACCCCGGACCCTCCCCAGTCTGCCACAGCCGAAGGAATGGCATCTGGCGCAGAAGAAAAAATCGCCAAAGAAGGGCCTATTCAAATGCTTCCATCCGAAGATAAGGAAGCGATCTTTGAAATGAAGAGAGACTCTGAGGTTCGTAGCCATTGAGACCGTGCGGCCGCACCTCCATCTTGCAGGACTCAGGTTCTATCTAGCCCAGTGCCTTTTTATGGGGTCACTCTCTCTTCTATCTCTGTTATTTCTACTGGTCGTCTGGCTTCTATTTACTGCCGCTACAACCCTTACTCACCTTATCCTCTATCCTTATTTTCCCTCTGCCTCCACATCCTCCCACATGCCTCTCCTGTCCCCTATTCATCTCCTATACTCTCCTCATGACTCCTGTGCTGTTTTTTCATTTGATTGCATGTCGGCGGCTGCCCACAAGATTTTTTCCATCCAGATGTGATTGGAGTCTAAAGCGACAAATATATGTGGAAATTGCGGAGCGCTTGCCCCGTCTGAGGTTTCATGCTTAAGCTCCTTATTGCTTCATATATGTCCACTATATGTCTTCACTTGTTGGGATTAGTGTGTGGGGCCTGGTTTTTAGGTACCTCCACACTAATTCCCCCTCCCCTACCTAGGTAGTTACTGTAGTTTGAATTTACTACAGTGTACAATGTTTATACTTCATTTTATGTATTTTTGTTTTTCTGTTGCCCTGTGTCACCCTCTGATCAGTCCTTTAGAGCAGATTTACAAAATGTCACCATGTCTGATTTAAAGGTTGTCTCATTTAATGTAAATGGCATGAACACCCCGCAAAAGAGGAGTCAAATTTACCATCTGCTCCGTAAAGAACGGGCTGACTTAGTTATTTTACAAGAGACCCACTTCAGGCACCTGCACGTGCCTAACGCAATAAGTAAAACCTTCCCTGTGTGGCACCATGCCGTGTACTCCTTGGCAGCCAGAGGGGTTTCAATAGGCTTTGGGCAGAATTTCCCCTTCACTTTGGTGTCTAGACTGGTAGACCCTGATGGCCGTTACCTATTTTTGAAAGGCAAGGTAGCGAATTCCATGTTCACACTAGTTAATCTCTACGTTCCGAATAGTGGCCAGTTCACCTGGATACTCCTCACTCTTGAGGTTCTGAGGACCTTTAGGGAAGGACACCTTGTCCTAGGAGGAGACCTCAATCTCACACTTGATTCTTCTAAAGACTCGACCTCTATAGGCCGTCCTCCCTCCAAAAAGCAAATGAGAAGGCTTCTTCTCACACTCACAGATCTCGGGGTTTCGGACTTTGACGCATTCTACACCCAGAGGATAAGGACTACACCTTCCACTCGCGGACGCATAACACATATCAACGCCTTGATTATCTTTTTTTAACTAACCAATTGCTACCCTCAGTTTCAGAGGCTAGCATTGGGAACATAGTTGTTTCTGACCATGCGCCGGTGAGTGTGAAGGTGAGATTGCATGCTGTCCCTCCGAAATCCTGGGTCTGGAGATTGAACGAGACGCTTCTGGAGGATGACTCGCACAAGCGGTTGGTAGAGCTATGTCTCAAAAATTACTTTAGGGAAAATGCCAGAGGTCTAGCTAGCGGGTCGACCTTATGGGAAGCACACAAGGTGGTGATTAGAGGGGAGCTCATTAGTTTGGGCTCCAGAGTCAAGAGAAAAAGGCAGAAACAACTAGACTCCCTCCTTCAACAGATCTCCACACTTGAAACCTTGCACAAACGGGCGAGATCAGACAAGGTCTTAGAATCACTTAAACGATTGAGGTATGAGGTTACCGACTTGCTAAATGTGCGAGCGGCTAGAGCAATATTTACAGGCAATATCTAAACAAGGGCTCCAAATTAGCAATAGACAATTCAGAGGAGCTCACCAGCAACCTACTGGAGCCCAGTCTTTCAGATACCAACTGTCTGATCAGATTAAACCACTGCCGGTACCGCATCCGTCCTTTAAAATGGTTCTGGATAGAAAAGAGCAAAAGTCCTTTTTGTGCCAAGACAGAGATAACGCACCACTAGCTGGGTCCAATTCACACTAGTTCGCACTAGACGCGTTTCGGAACCGTAGTTCCTTCCTCAGTAGGCAAATGTGAAATGCTAAATGTGGACAGGTTGGACGTGTCTTTATATCCCTTGTTGGGTTTAATCGAATATCTGGTCTGGATTCCTGGTTTTTCAGTTGCAAAGTGTTTACCACTTACAACCTGATCCTTTCATAAATCCAAAAAAAAGGGGTATTTACATACATATATCGTAGTTAGTAGGCAACATATATATAATATATAATACTGAATATAAAATTACAAAATAAAAATCTTTTTACATATCAGTACAATTATGTTGCAAATAAATATATAAAAATACCAATAACAGTAAAATGAAAAAAAATAGAAAAAAAAATATATATATAATAATAGAAAAAAATAGAATAATAATGAAAATAAAAATAAAAATACCAATGGAAAATAAAAATAAAAATAGAAATAGAAATAAAAATAAAAAACGAAAAAACGAAATAAGAATAGAAAAATAAAAATACAAATAAAAATACCTAAATAGAAATACCAAAATGAAAATAAAAATAAAAATAAAATAAAAATAAAAATCAAACATGGATATGAATTAATGTCAATCTTGTAGATGGATCTCAGGTTTATGGGTCTTGTACAGATTTGCGTGACATAGAGAGGGGGGGGAGGAGCGCAGGGAAAGTCAGCGTGTTGCTAGAAAGCCCAACACTGACCGTCCATGTGCTCCTACCCACCTCCCCTATGGGAAACCAAAAATTTCGATCTCTGAATTCAACCCCTGCGGCATCAGGGATCCAAATTCAAAGATCTTCTTTGTTTCTTGTCTGGACATTTTTGCCAGGAGGTCCCCTCCTGTCCAGTCTGGTTTGACTGATTGAATAGCACAGAATCTCATTTTACTAGGATCTCCTGCGTGATGTAATTTAAAATGTTTTGACAGGGGGTGTGTTTCTGACTGTTTTTTGATGTTATTAATGTGTTCTGCGATCCTAGTTTTAAACACTCTTTTAGTACGTCCTATATATTGTTTTGGGCATGGGCATTGTATGACATAAATGACTGCTTTACTATTGCATGACAGAATTTCCTTAATCTCCCACTTGAAATTATTAGATGTTGATGTTATAGTTTTCAAATTTCTATCAAAGTGTGTCTGTCTGCAATTGTGACAGCAGCCACACCTAAAAAAACCTTTTAGGTTGGACCATGGAGTTATCATTGGTTCTGTGGTCTTTTTTCTTATCGTTGGGGCTACCTGAAGTCCTAAATTGGGAGCCCGGGTATAGACAATTGGAGGAAGAGCCGGAAGTGTAGGGGCCAAAATTTTGTCATCTCTTAATAGATGCCAATGTTTATGTATGATGTTATTCACCATCCAATAATCTTTATTAAATGGGAGAATCATTTTTGCAGATAGCTCTTTCTCTCAAGTAGTATTAGATATTGCCGTAGACTTTAAAAAAGAAGCTCTATCCAATTGTCTTACCCTTTTAATTGCATCCTCCAATAGTCCATTAGAATACTCTTTTGCTAAAAATTTTATTTTCATATGTTTTGCCTCTGCCTCAAATTGGTCTTGTTCTGTGCAATTTCGTTTTAGACGTCTAAACTGAGAGAAAGGGACATTTAGAAGCCACCTTGGAAGGTGGCAGCTTGTGCTTAAGATAAAGCAATTTTTAGCTACATCTTTTTGAAATGTGCTACAGACAAAGGTTTCCTGTTTTTTAAGTATATGCAGATCTAGAAATTCAACTGTTTGTAGATTGATGTTTGCCGTAAATTTCAGATTGAGCTTGTTATCATTGATTTCATGTATAAACTGCAACAATGAAGCATGTGAGCCTCTCCATACTAGTAGAACATCATCGATATAGCGCCGCCATAGGACCAGGTCCGCCCCGAGTTTGGGAGTAATGGTATCCTGTTCCCATGCTGCCATAAACAGATTGGCATAACTCGGGGCGAACCTGGTACCCATGGCGGTGCCGGTCGTCTGTAAATAATAGTTAGACTCAAACTGAAAATAGTTGTGACTCAACACAAAGCCGATCCCATCTAGTATAAATTGTAGTTGTTCTATTGCTAAATTGTTTTCTTGTGACAGAATTTTAGATATTGCCTGTATGCCTTGCCTATGGTTGATGCTCGTATATAAAGAGCTCACATCCAACGTGGCAAGTAGCCAGTCTGGATGGCAATACATGTTTTCTAAGAGGGCAACAACTGTTGAGGTATCCCCAAGATACGAAGGGATGTCTCTAACATAGGGCTGCAGAAACCTGTCTAAATATTGAGACAGATTAGATGTCAGCGATCCTATGCCAGAGACAATCGGCCTTCCAGGAGGGTTGGCCGAGTCCTTATGTATCTTGGGGATACAATAAAACACAGGCAGTCTTTTCTGAGTTCCCAAGATGAAATTACACTCTGTTTCATTTAGAATGCCTTGTTCTTTCGCTCTATTACATAATAGTGACAATTTTTTAAAATATGGAGCTACAGGGTCCTCACTTAATTGTATATATGTTGTGGTGTCGGACAACTGTCTCACCTTTATCGGCTGGGCGTATTGTGATCTCTAGATCTTTCTGTAATTCTTTTATCGCCTGTATTTCTTGTCCAGAGAGGTTTGTATTATCTCTCTGTTTCGGATTAAGTCTTCTAAGATCTGCCTCTACCGCCCCTCTAAATGTAATCATTTCATTACTCAGTTCTTGTTTTGGATACATTTTAGATTTTAATTTAACATCAACATGATGATATTCTGATGATATTTGATTTAGTTGGTCAGAATTATTCTTCATAAAATATTTTCTACAGCATAATTTTTTTTATATATTTTTCAATACCAATATAACAATCAAATTTGCTAAGCTTAGTACTAGGGGCAAATTTTAAACCTTTTGATAACAGTGACTTCTGTGGTTGGGTTAATTCTTTTGTGCTTAAATTGATTATGTTGTCTCCTGTGATTTGCCTATTTTTAACTTCGGCCCTTCGTTTATTTCTACTCCTTCGTGTTCTCTTTTTCGTGTAACTATGTTCACCGGTGTGAACACATTGTGTATTTGTGCTTGTGCTGTGAAAATCTTTGGTCGCATATTGGATGCTACATCTATCTTCTGTGTTTCTACTTCTAGCTCCTTGTGTGAGACTGCTGGAAAGTGTGTTTCCTTGGATAGGGAAAATGACCAAGGAATGATTGATTTTGGTGTTTGTTTGTCTGGGATATTTTTCTGATATCGTGTTTGTGAATAAGCCCCTTTCTGTTGTTGTATCGAATATTGGTGATTGGATCTGGGATTGTGTTTTATTCGGTCTTGTTTTCTGGATCCCTGACTTCCTACTAAAAAAGACGATGATTTTTCGACTCCATTATTCTTATCCCCCACCGTTGAATTATCAATGGCGGTAATGGGATTTTTAGTTCCATTTATACCATCATTCACCCTTGTTTTACTATCTCCATTCTTATCTGTGGAGAGTTTTTGGGTGTTCATTTGTTTTCTTGATGTTATAGAACTTTTTTAGTTTTTTTCTCAATAATTTCTTGTTCCATTTTGTTTAGTTTTATAAATAATTCATTCTGGAATCTCAAATAATCATCGTCCTTTCTGAAGGTGTCCATTATTGCTCTTTTCTCTTTTATAACCTGTTCTAGTTCTATTACTAGTTCTTCCCTTCTTTGTATCACTAATTGTACCAATGCTGTAGATTGTATCTTAAAGAAACATTCCCATGGTAAATCAAAGCGTTCACCACATAAGTCAGAAGCTGGGGGTTTGAATAGTGTTAACCCTTGTGGAGTTATACCAGCTTTTATATATTGGGTTAACGATCTGATTTCCCACTGGTGTCGTAATTTTCTCACCAACAGTTTTTCTAATGTTTTAAATGTATCTAACATATTTGGTTGGGATATTTCAGCCTGTTTAGACACAGTCCCCTGAGAATCCATAAAAACAAATGTATCAATGTTTTCTTGTTTTAACAGCATAAATTGCCAAATATCCATGTTTAACAATATATATTTAAAATCTAACAAAAAATGCAAAACTGCTGGGAGCAATCCTCTATCCGGTAAAGAATGCAAAATAGCAATAGACAATTCAGAGGAGCTCACCAGCAACCTACTGGAGCCCAGTCTTTCAGATACCAACTGAAACCAAAATAATTGTAAAAACGATCAGACTGGCTCACAGTATTTTTGCATTTATTACAATTGGTAAAATTACAGTTATAAAAATAACAATTATACAAATAAATTGCCCACTAAATATTAGACATATCCTAATTGCATATCAACTCATTAGCATAAATAGATAGATAGGTATTTTTGAATGCGGAGCTCACGCATATACCTAAATGATAGGAGTACTCCAAAAAATAGTACTAAGACCACTCGATTGTGCTGCGTGGTGTCTGTCAATAGCGTATTGGGTTTAAACTTTTCCAATGCTCTGATACTCATAGAATAACTTGCCAGTGATCTGCATACAAGTTGCTGAAAAAGTATCCACTCTGCGGTTACCAGTATGTGGTTCAGGCGTCCAAAGGTATACTTTGTGCTTTCTTCAGTATCGGCGTTCGCTGCCTACCTCCTGCCACGAGGTAGTCTCACAGCTTCTCCTTCTCGGCGTCTCACGTGACCTGACCTGGAGATGGTTTCCTGGTCGGTGATGTCATCCACCTGTGCCGGTCGGAGTAGCGGAGATCTGTATAGCGGAGCTGCGCCGGTACGGGGTTCAATTCCCCTTCACTGGAACTGCAGGATGGTAATAAAATCAGTCCCCTTTGATAGATTAAACCACTGCCGGTTTAATCTTTGGACGCCTGAACCACATACTGGTAACCGCAGAGTGGATACTTTTTCAGCAACTTGTATGCAGATCACTGGCAAGTTATTCTATAAGTATGCAATCAAAGAAGATAGGGGCACATCCAAAAAATCAGAAGGAAGAGTGCCGGCCCTCGGTATATAAACCACAATGTAACAAGAGAGAGAAAGAATACCGAAACGGGAGCCGCACATCTACAAAATTTACAAATTTATTAAGGTAACAGACACAGCATAAAAAAGTTTAAAATCGTTGTATACAACAGATCCGGGCCATGTAAGCCATGTATCGGCGCATGCCCATCTGAATCACCACAAATTCATGTATGAACCCCCACATCTATCAGCATGTAATAATATAAAGTGCATGAAATCCATCAACAATAGATAAGAGTTAATGA
Organism: Bufo gargarizans; assembly: GCF_014858855.1. NCBI lineage: Eukaryota > Metazoa > Chordata > Amphibia > Anura > Bufonidae > Bufo > Bufo gargarizans. Next base: position 224,076,122 of record NC_058085.1, on the reverse strand, counting down.
ATACTTATCATAGTATTGGCATGATGGTGGGGGTCTGTGGCGGTCAGAAAGAGAGCCCAACGCGTATCGCCAGACTTGCTGGCTTCCTCAGGAGTGCCTGGTTCCCAATAGCAATCATCAAATATATATATATTAAGTAATCACATAATAATGCCTTATACCTGTGCAATGATTCCAGGTGGGAAAAGGGGGCGGTCACCTCGCTGTCGTGGAGCAACAGAGAGGCGAGTGGGGAAGTCTCCCACAATACAGGTGTGGGTCCGTTGTGGGAGGCGAACGGCGTCCGGATGTGCCGTCCGCGCATGCGCCCGTCCAAGCCGGCCCGTGCTGCGTTCCAAATACCGGAAGTAGCAGCACGCGCCGGCTCACAGGGCTCCCACTGCGTGTCAACAGTCGGAAGTGACGTAGGTCCCGGTATGTGACGGCGACGAGGGGAACTGCAGATATGCATGGAGCAGAAAGTATAACAAGAGCGAACTTTTTTGCGCTAGACTTAGCACATAGATTACAGTAGACAATGGATCAAAAAAACTGTATCAGCGAATGACCAAAAGTTGAAATAAAGAATAGGGGACAAATGTTGCTCCAGGGATAGAGGCATGATGAGAGCACCAGGAAAGAAATAGAATAAATTCAAGATCACACAGGAAAAGTAACAGATAACGATAATTAATATATCTTAAAATCCAAAAAATAAATCAATTTTTTGTGTTATTATTTGTAATTATTTAGTTATACTTATTTATTACTTATTTTTGATCTACTTTTTATTGTTATTTTTTATTTTTATATACTTTATATTTTGTATTTTTTTGCATATATTATTTTTTATATTTATATGTTTTTTATTATTATTTTTTGTTTTTTGTATTTGTTAATTTATATTTTTTCTTTTCTATGTTTTTTATATTTTGTATACTTTTTATTTTTTGGGTTATTAATTTTTATAATATTTTATATTTTTTTATATTAAATTAATTAGTGCACTAGGGGGCAGTGTATGTGCCCAAAATAAAATCCAAAATAAATGCTTATAATTAAATCATGTGCAGAATTAGCTACCTGTCAAGTAGATGACCTGGTCTCTTAATTCGGCTGCATGGTGTCACACCCAAGCGTGTCTAGATAGGCATCTTGTCCCTTAATTTTTGTTGCTGATTATAAATTAATTGTAAAAAAAAAAAAAAAAAGGGAAAAAAAGAGGGAGGTAAGAAAAAAAGAAGATTTTTTTTTTTTTAAAAAAAAGGGGAAATTAGAAAGAAAGAGAATGTATGGCTCCATGCCAAGATCTGCAGCACCCCACGTCGAGGTCCCAGGATCAAGAAGGTCACTCTAAAAATAATGTCCATGCCAGGGATTGCAGCGTCCAAAGGTTATCTAGCTCGGATAATATGGGGACACACAAATTATAATGGACTGGTCATCACAAGTCCAAACAAATAAAATAGTCCTTGAGAAGAAGACATGGTAGTCCAATAAAATTCAGTGTTGTGAACGATGATCAAGAGATTCCCCAACCGAAGTGCAGAACAAGATAATCCGGTCCCAAAGTAGAAGACCACGTGATCACATATAGTGTAGACAGCATGTATACCTAGAATTACATAAGAAGAGAAAAAAAAGGAATAATTAAAAAACCACAACAGATCATCTACCATAAAAACCTGTGAACAAAAGCTCCTCATTAAGACCCTGTGGGGATAAACAGTCAAGATTATAAATCCATCGGGATTCCGCCTTCAACAAGCATTGTGCTATATGTGTCCCCCTAATACTGGAGAAAATTTTTTCTAAGCCTACAACTTGTAGGCCATTGTACTTACCCCCATGGTGATCCAAAAAGTGTGAAGCCACAGAAGTAAGAGTCTTCTCCTCGTCAGCCCGATCCCGAGCGGCCAGGTTGATATTGGACATATGCTGCTGGATCCGTTTTCGCAATTCCTGTGAGGTCTGTCCCACATATATTCGCCTGCATGGACAAATGATCCCATATACCACGTTCCTCGTACGACAGTTGATATAATGCTTTAGACGTATGTGTGCCTCACCATTTATGAAGTTATCCTTCCCCAGCATGTACGGACAAACATTGCACTGGCCACAGGGATGTGTGCCTTTAAGTTTGATGCTTCTGTTCAGTCCCCGTGTGGGACGCTGGAAGTGACTACAGACAAGCTTGTCCTTGAGTGAGGGTGCTTTACGGGCAATAATTTTCGTTTTTTCATCCATGTGTGGTATCAATCTGTGATCGGAGGTGAGCAGGAACCAGTGGTTCTCCAGGATCTTGTATAATGCTGGCCATTGATTATTGTAGCGTGTGATCAAATGCACCCTACCATCCCTGGTTTTTGGTTTTGGGGTGAATAATTGCATCCGGTCAGCATTTTTGGCTTCTTCATAAGATCGTGTGATGAGTTTCCTAGGGTACCCCCTTTTCCGAAACCGTGTTGTTAGGTCTGTCGATGCTGTCCTGAAGTCCGTTACATTGGTGCAGTTGCGCCGCAACCTAAGAAACTGCCCTTTTGGGATCCCTTTCTTCATATGGGCCGGATGAAAGCTTTGATAGTGTAAGTGTAGTAAATTATTAGTAGCCGTGCTTTTTCGGAAAAGGGATGTAGTAATCCGCTCATGCTCTTTACGCAACTTCAAATCCAGAAAATCCACCGTATCATCCGATATAGTGTACGTCAAATGTATGTTCAAGTCGTTGATATTCAATGTATCTATAAATTGGATGCAGGTCTCCCTGGAGCCCTGCCAAAGGAACAGGACATCATCAATATAGCGGAACCAACCCACCACGCCCCCACTGAAGGACGGCGATGGGTACACGCAGGTCTCCTCCCACCAGCCTAAAAATAGGTTTGCGTAGGAGGGCGCACAGCGTGCACCCATCGCGGTCCCGGACTCCTGCCTGTAAAAAATCTGATCAAAAACAAAATAATTATGATGTAACACAAAATGCAGGAGACTCACCAGGAAGGCGCGGTGGGCCGGCTCCTCTGAGGTTGATTTTTCCAGAAAATGGGTTATAGCCCTGATGCCGTCCTTGTGTGCAATATTCGTATAAAGAGACTCGACGTCACAAGTTACCAATAATATATCGGAAGTGATTGATAAATGTTCCAGTATTTCTATCAAGTGGAGAGAGTCCTGTACATAGGAGGGTAGTCCTAGAACAATGGGTTGAAGAAAGAAGTCCACATAAGCGCAAGCCTGTTCACACAAGCCCCCGATGCCGGCCACAATGGGTCGACCCGGAGGGTTGCGGAGGTCCTTATGCACTTTCGGGAGCATATAGAATGTGGGAATAATAGGTTGACTCACCTCTAAAAACAAATGCTCCTTCTTGGTGATGATGAACATGTCTCGTGCTGTTTTCAATAATTGATCAAATTTCTTCTTAAACACCATTGTAGGATCGGATGGTAAAGGAACATAGAAAGTTTTGTTCTGTAGTTGTCGGTTTGCCTCTTTTATATACAGGTCCATGTCCCATAGGACCACATTGCCGCCCTTATCTGCTTCCTTGATGACAAAGGTGTTGTTCGCCTGTAGTTTCCGTATGGTGTCCGACTCCAAGTTATTCAGATTTCTACCACGTAGGGAATCAGGTTTAAGGTTCTGTATTCCATGTAGTACCGCTTGAAAGAAGAGCTGAATGTTGGGGAATAAGTTAAATGAGGGAGTAAGCAGGGAGGGCTTGTTCAAGGTGAAACACCTCCTACCTGATTCTGATTCACTCTCTCGCAGGAGGTCCATGAGATCCATGAATACTCCACGTTCATCATTAGCCAGGGTTTGTAGAATTGAGGGTTGATTGTATAGGAGTTTGAAGCAAAGTTGTCTGCAAAATAAATATGTGTCTTTGACAAATTCAAATTTATCCAAGACACGCATAGGGGAAAAAGAGAGTCCCTTCTCCAGTATAGATTGTTCCTGAATGGTAAGATTGTATGTGGATAAATTTATAACTTGAAGAACATTTGTGTCCGTACCATTTAATACTGCTGTAGTCGTCTCTTCTGGAAAAGTGGGTAATTGCTGCCCCTGCGGTGTTGGGGTCCTCTTTTTCTTGGATTTGCGTAATCCCCTCCTTGACCTCCGTCGTCGCTGGCCTCTGATAAAAAATCACCCTCACTCAAACTCTGATCACTAGGGTCAGTGTGACCCCCAGCCATTCTTGTTGATGGATTCATGGTGTTATTCCTGCCCTGGCCACGCAAATTTCCTGTGTGCTTCCACTTGAACGCTTGTTTATTGTCAAAGTCAACCCTATCCCGCTGGAACTTAGATTTCTTCCCCATCATGATCTCCTTATCGTATTTGTCTAAAGTATCCCTCAACTTAGTGTAATAGCTCTCAACCTTGGTTTTCTCATGTAGGGCCAAACGCGCCTCCAGGCCCACCAATCTCTGCTTGGTTGTACGGAGCAATTCCCTATCGTGCTCAATTAGCATGCCCATAAGAATTTTGGAGCATTGGGATAAGCCCTGTTCCCAAGTAGTTTTAAATTCAGGGGTAACCTCCCAAGCAGGGAATTTCTGTACCCGGAGACCCCTAGGTATAATACCACATTTGACATATTCTTCTAGGCTTTTAACATTCCACCATACCCTTGAGAACAATTTATGTGCCTCAGTGAGTTCATTGACAAGCACCCTGAAATCACCACTGTCCTCTGGATCACCGCCCTCCTGAAAAATGGTGGACACCTGGGAGTTCCACACCGCCTCTCTGTCCTCCACATGCACCGCCATATCAGTGCACAGACTATCGCAAAATTAAAACAATAAATGTAGGAGTGCCTCCCCAAGAAAACAGTGTAAAACACTGCTAATAAATGACCATGCAATCAAAGAAGATAGGGGCACATCCAAAAAATCAGAAGGAAGAGTGCCGGCCCTCGGTATATAAACCACAATGTAACAAGAGAGAGAAAGAATACCGAAACGGGAGCCGCACAGCTACAAAATTTACAAATTTATTAAGGTAACAGACAGCATAAAAAAGTTTAAAATCGTTGTATACAACAGATCCGGGCCATGTAAGCCGTGTATCGGCGCATGCCCATCTGAATCACCACAAATTCATGTATGAACCCCCACATCTATCAGCATGTAATAATATAAAGTGCATGAAATCCATCAACAATAGATAAGAGTTAATGAATACTTATCATAGTATTGGCATGATGGTGGGGGTCTGTGGCGGTCAGAAAGAGAGCCCAACGCGTATCGCCAGACTTGCTGGCTTCCTCAGGAGTGCCTGGTTCCCAATAGCAATCATCAAATATATATATCTTAAGTAATCACATAGTAATGCCTTATACCTGTGCAATGATTCCAGGTGGGAAAAGGGGGCGGTCACCTCGCTGTCGTGGAGCAACAGAGAGGCGAGTGGGGAAGTCTCCCACAATACAGGTGTGGGTCCTTTGTGGGAGGCGAACGGCGTCCAGATGTGCCGTCCGCGCATGCGCCCGTCCAAGCCGGCCCGTGCTGCGTTCCAAAGACCGGAAGTAGCAGCACGCGCCGGCTCACAGGGCTCCCACTGCGTGTCAACAGTCGGAAGTGACGTAGGTCCCGGTATGTGACGGCGACGAGGGGAACTGCAGATATGCATGGAGCAGAAAGTATAACAAGAGCGAACTTTTTTGCGCTAGACTTAGCACATAGATTACAGTAGACAATGGATCAAAAAAACTGTATCAGCGAATGACCAAAAGTTGAAATAAAGAATAGGGGACAAATGTTGCTCCAGGGATAGAGGCATGATGAGAGCACCAGGAAAGAAATAGAATAAATTCATTATTGTAATTATTTAGTTATACTTATTTATTACTTATTTTTGATCTACTTTTTATTGTTATTTTTTATTTTTATATACTTTATATTTTGTATTTTTTTGCATATATTATTTTTTATATTTATATGTTTTTTATTATTATTTTTTGTTTTTTGTATTTGTTAATTTATATTTTTTCTTTTCTATGTTTTTTATATTTTGCATACTTTTTATTTTTTGGGTTATTAAATTTTTTATATATTTTTTTATTTTTTTATATTAAATTAATTAGTGCACTAGGGGGCAGTGTATGTGCCCAAAAATAAAATCCAAAATAAATGCTTATAATTAAATCATGTGCAGAATTAGCTACCTGTCAAGTAGATGACCTGGTCTCTTAATTCGGCTGCATGGTGTCACACCCAAACGTGTCTAGATAGGCATTTTGTCCCTTAATTTTTGTTGCTGATTATAAATTAATTGTAAAAAAAAAAAAAAAAAAAGAGGGAGGTAAGAAAAAAAGAAGATTTAAAAAAAAAAAAAAAGGGGAAAATAGAAAGAAAGAGAATGTATGGCTTCATGCCAAGATCTGCAGCACCCCACGTCGAGGTCCCAGGATCCATGCCAGGGATTGCAGCGTCCAAAGGTTATCTAGCTCGGATAATATGGGGACACACAAATTATAATGGACTGGTCATCACAAGTCCAAACAAATAAAATAGTCCTTGAGAAGAAGACATGGTAGTCCAATAAAATTCAGTGTTGTGAACGATGATCAAGAGATTCCCCAACCGAAGTGCAGAACAAGATAATCCGGTCCCGAAGTAGAAGACAACGTGATCACATATAGTGTAGACAGCATGTATACCCCCATGCAACAAAAATTAAGGGACAAAATGCCTATCTAGACACGTTTGGGTGTGACACCATGCAGCCGAATTAAGAGACCAGGTCATCTACTTGACAGGTAGCTAATTCTGCACATGATTTAATTATAAGCATTTATTTTGGATTTTATTTTTGGGCCTGGAGCCCCCCAGTGCCCCCTAGTGCACTAATTAATTTAATATAAAAAATAAAAAAATATATAAAAAATTTAATAACCCAAAAAATAAAAAGTATACAAAATATAAAAAACATAGAAAAGAAAAAATATAAATTAACAAATACAAAAAACAAAAAATAATAATAAAAAACATATAAATATAAAAAATAATATATGCAAAAAAATACAAAATATAAAGTATATAAAAAATAAAAAATAACAATAAAAAGTAGATCAAAAATAAGTAATAAATAAGTATAACTTAATAATTACAAATAATAACACACAAAAAATTGATTTATTTTTTGGATTTTAAGATATATTAATTATCGTTATCTGTTACTTTTCCTGTGTGATCTTGAATTTATTCTATTTCTTTCCTGGTGCTCTCATCATGCCTCTATCCCTGGAGCAACATTTGTCTCCTATTCTTTATTTCAACTTTTGGTCATTCGCTGATACTGTTTTTTTGATCCATTGTCTACTGTAATCTATGTGCTAAGTCTAGCGCAAAAAAGTTTGCGCTTGTTATACTTTCTGCTCCATGCATATCTGCAGTTCCCCTCGTCGCCGTCACATACCGGGACCTACGTCACTTCCGACTGTTGACACGCAGTGGGAGCCCTGTGAGCCGGCGCGTGCTGCTACTTCCGGTCTTTGGAATGCAGCACGGGCCGGCTTGGACGGGCGCATGCGCGGACGCCACATCCGGACGCCGTTCGCCTCCCACAACGGACCCACACCTGTATTGTGGGAGACTTCCCCACTCGCCTCTCTGTTGCTCCATGACAGCGAAGTGACCGCCCCCTTTTCCCACCTGGAATCATTGCACAGGTATAAGGCATTATTATGTGATTACTTAATATATATATATTTGATGATTGCTATTGGGAACCAGGCACTCCTGAGGAAGCCAGCAAGTCTGGCGATACGCGTTGGGCTCTCTTTCTGACCGCCACAGACCCCCCCCATCATGCCAATACTATGATAAGTATTCATTAACTCTTATCTATTGTTGATGGATTTCATGCACTTTATATTATTACATGCTGATAGATGTGGGGGTTCATACATGAATTTGTGGTGATTCAGATGGGCATGCGCCGATACACGGCTTACATGGCCCGGATCTGTTGTATACAACGATTTTAAACTTTTTTATGCTGTGTCTGTTACCTTAATAAATTCGTAAATGTTGTAGATGTGCGGCTCCCGTTTCGGTATTCTTTCTCTCTCTTGTTACATTATTCTATAAGTATCAGAGCATTGGAAAAGTTTAAACCCAATACGCTATTGACAGACACCACGCAGCACAATCGAGGGGCTCCAAATTAGTCTCTAACCTTCTGATTGGCCAAAGGAACAGATCCTTTATTTCAGCGATCAAATCGACCTCGGCTCCCGACTTATCAATATCCTCGCGATAGCTCAAGAGCAGTGTTGAGCGAGTTTTTGTTTTAAGTTCGGCGTCATCGAAAAATCGCGTTAAGGATTCTGCTACCACGGACCATGTCCGTGGTAGCGGAATCCATAACGCGATTCTTCGATAACCCAAACCCGAACTTTAGACGCCGAACAAAAGTTCGCTCAACACTACTCAAGAGTTCTGCTCCTTCTATTCGACTCTGTATAACCTCCCGACACCCCTCAATGGTCAGCAGCTTAATGAACATATTGCAGAGTTCTTAGGCTCTATTGACATCCCGAAGCCGCAAATGACATACAAGGACTGCTTTTTCCTTTTACGGTGGAAGAAGTAGACCAAGTCCTATCCTCTATTCCTTCGGGCAAGAGTCCAGGGCCTGATGGGTTCCCAATCTCCTACTGCAAAAGGTTTAGGGAGATTCTTATTCCCCACTTTGTAGATGTTTGCAATCTCCTCCTCAGGGGTGGTTCTCTAACCATGCAAGCCCAGGAGGCACACATAACAATTATTCATAAATAAGGGAAGGATAGAGAGCCCTGTGATAATTATAGGCCAATTTCGCTGCTGAATACTGACCTGAAATGGTGGGCCAAGTGTCACAACCAGACAGCTGAGAAGCTCTGACAGAAGCCTTTCAGAACCTCCTCCTTGAGTTTTCTTTGTTTTTGGTTCTCAGTTCCTCATCTCGTTAGCCTCTCTCAGCTGTCATGTAGTTGGACTGATTGCATCCCTTTAAATTCATCCCCATAATGCATTATTGTGCAGTTTATACAGCTTCCTGGAGTGTGTGTGCATGCTGATCCTATTTCCCAGTTCTTCTACAAGTTAAGTGTTGTACATTCATTTGTGATTTTCTGTTTGCTGGATCCCAGGTGACCCTGACTCCCTCTGTGTCTAGTGTAGGGAGCCGGTGGTCGTGTCCCTTCACTATTGTAGGGTGTTCAGGTGTTATATAGTCGAGGTACGAGGATATGCGATCATCCACCATTGGGATTATCGCATAGGCTGAGCAGTAAGGGAGAGAGCCAGGTCTGATGCAGGGGTCTCCTTTTTTGTTCCTTAGTTTTGGATCTAGTGAGTCATATATTCATTTTGCATTGTCTTGTTTCCTGTACACCTTCCGTGACATTATAAACCGCCAAAACCGTCTCAAGCATGGATCCGGTTTCACTTTTGACTGAACGCTTCCAGGGTCTTTCATTGGAGGTAGCTGATCTCCGTAAGACTCTTTCTCAGTTTCTAGTGACCGGTTCAGCTTGCGTTCATGGAGTTTGTACTGAGCCTAAGATCTCGCTCCCGGATACGTTCTCCGGGGGTAGTGAGAATTTTGTGCGTTTCAGAGAGGCTTGCAAACTCTATTTTCGCCTTCTTCCCCATTCCTCTGGTGATGAGGAACGGAGGGTGGGGATCATTATATCGCTGCTCAGGGGTAATGCTCAGTCGTGGGCTTTTTCGCTGCCGGTGGGGGCAGCTGTGGAGCAGCTGTCAATCTCATTGATAATCATTTTGCGATAACTCATGGTTTCTAGGTGTGCACTTTGGGAAAAGATATTCCTGTTTTTGCCATTGATTCCGCTCCACTTTCTCAGAAATCATTAAAGGGCATAGTTCACAATATTCGTTTAATTGTGAGTGATGCTCATGTTGAGGATGTGTCATGTTTCGTCCTTAGCGGATTACCTGCTCCTCTTGTGTTGGGGCTACCCTGGCTCACTAAACATAACCCCACCATTGATTGGCAAGCGAGGCAAATAAATGGTTGGAGTGACTTTTGCAGAGAGAATTGCCTCACAACATCTGTTTCTGAGGTTTTTACTAAGACTGTACCATCTTTTCTCTCTGAATTTTCGGATGTCTTCTCTGAGAGTGTAGTTCAGGATTTGCCCCTGCACAGGGAGTACGATTGCCCTATTAATCTCATCCCAGGCGCCAAGCTGCCTAAATCTCGTTTATACAACCTCTCCCAACCTGAAAGGGTCGCTATGCGTGCTTATATCTCTGAGAGTCTGAGAAAAGGACACATACGACCCTCGAAGTCACCTGTTGCCGCTGGTTTTTTCTTTGTTAAGAAAAAAGATGGTTCTTTAAGACCTTGTCTGGATTTCAGGTTGCTGAACAGTATCACTATTCGTGACCCTTATCCGCTTCCTCTGATCCCGGACCTGTTTAACCAGATTGTTGGGGCTAAAGTCTTTTCCAAGTTAGATCTAAGAGGGGCATACAACCTGGTCAGGGTCAGAGAAGGAGACGAAAGGAAGACGGCCTTCAATACCCCTGATGGCCATTTTGAGAATTTGGTTATGCCTTTTGGTTTGATGAATGCTGCAGACTTTTTTTAGCATTTCGCGAACAGCATTTTTTATCATTTAATGGGAAAATTTGTATTAGTGTATTTGGATGACATTTAGATTTTTTCTCCTGATTTCAAAACTCATAAGGAACACTTACGTCAGGTCTTGCTCATCCTGCGGGAGAATAAATTATACGCGAAACTGGAAAAATGTGTGTTTGCGGTTCCAGAAATTCAATTTCTGGAGTTTCTTCTCTCCGCTTTTGGTTTTCTCATGGACCCCGAGAAGGTCCGCGCTGTGCTTGAGTGGGAGCTTCCTGAGAATCAGAAGGCGATGATGCATTTTTTAGGATTTGCCAATTATTACAGGAAGTTTATTTTGAATTATTCCTCTATTGTTAAACCACTCACTGATATGACCATAAAGGGGGTAGATTTTTCTTCCTGGTCGGTAGAGGCGCGTAAGGCCTTTTCTAATATCAAGGAGAGTTTTGCTTCCGCTCCCATCTTGGTACAACCTGATATTTCTCTACCCTTCATAGTTGAGGTTGATGCTTCTGCGGTAGGTGTGGGTGCGGTCTTGTCTCAGGGTTCCTCTCCTGCCAAATGGCGACCGTGTGCCTTTTTCTCGAAGAAACTCTCCTCCGCAAAGAAAAATTACGATGTGGGAGATAGGGAATTGTTGGCCATCAAGTTGTCTTTTGAGGGGGGGGGGGGCGGAGCCAACGGAGCATGGTGGAGGACGCTTGAACCTTGAGCTCCTCGCCACAACTCCTGGCTTATCAGCTACAGAAGCGTTTATCACTGCCAAACCATGGGCAAGACCAGCAAGGAGAGAGGGAAGGAAGCGGAGGCTACCCCGAGAGTAAAGAAGTCGCACGGCGACATGAACAAATTCTTTCAGAAGAAGATGTCCCTCACGGCCGAGCGCGGCAAAATGGCGCCGGCTGACTACAGTGACGCGGCGCATGAGGAAGATGATTCAGACGGCGCGAGTTCATATGCGCATTCCGAAACTCGAGACCGGGAGAACCCGATGCCTATAACCAGGTCTTTTTTGAAGCACACTCTGGCGCAGGCCCTCTCTCCTGTAATGAAGGAACTGGCCGATATAAAATCTGAAGTGACCCATGTGGGGCAAAGAGTTGAGGCCTTAGAGGAAGTGCAAGCTGTGGTCATCCAACACAGTAAAGGTATGCAATCTCAAATGAGAGCGATACGCACACAAGTAAATAATGCTTACCTATATCTTGAGGACCAAGAAAATAGAGGACGTCGGAAGAATGTGCGGCTGAGAGGGATTCCGGAGACGGTCTCTTCTGAAGATCTGACGGACACAGTTCGTAGCGTTTTTGCCATGTTGCTGGGACCGGATCGCGCAGCAGCCATTATAATAGAAAGGGCTCACAGAGCTTTGCGCCCAAAGCCCCCAGCAGGCGACCCTCCTAGGGACACCATATGCGCTTTACTTAATTTTCTGGACACTGCAGAAGTTCTAAAAGCGGCTAGAGAAAAAGAAGAAGTTCTTCTCGATAACAACAAGATCCTGCTGTTTCAGGACTTAGCCGCAAGCACTCTTGCTAAACGGAGAGCTCTGAAACCGTTGACGGCAGAATTAAGGGCGAGGAAGCACCCCATGAGATGGCTGTTCCCGTTCGGACTCAGTACCACAATAAACGGCAAACAGTTTTTGGTGAAACATCCAGACGATTTGCAAAAGATCTGGGAAGCTTTGGATATCGCACCAATGGAAATAACACCCTGGTTGCCAGTAGCAGATGCTGACGAACTCCCCAAGTTAACGGCTACCTCTCCATGGAACCGAGCAGGGAAGTTCAAATCCCCTAAGAAGAGAGCAGATTCTGCGGACTGAGTTTCCCCACGTGAGACGTTCACACCCTTGCCTAACCCTTTATTTTACTTTTTAGGGCTACATGAAGGGACTTGATGTTACTATTATTTAGTGTTTAATTGTTGATTTATATATAGGCGGGTTTGTGACAATGATATATTGGGTCGGGGGTTACAGCGCCATTACCAGATGAAACTGTCATCACAGTTGAAGGTTTTTGCTCCACATATAGAGTGTTCTGAGTGATGGCTAGGAGAATGATAGTAATTGTATAACCCTGACAGGGGATAAAGAACCCAGAAATAGACCCGCAGTTATATATACTCACTGGTATGGTTTCCTTCATGTACCCGGTTTATATAGGGCAGGTAATATTATACCCAAGCCAGGAGGTTGTACTCCGGATGAGATCGTGGCTCTCACCAATAAGTTACCTCCCCCCACATACATGCACATGTATGTCATTTCTGTTGCCTACGATAGTAGGTTTACAGCTTACCTCATCTACTATGAGGATCTGTTGTCAGTTTTAGTTAAATATTTGTTTTCCCTTTGGTCAGTTCAGGAATGGATGATATGGCTTAATGTGTACTGGTCCCGAATCACCTATGGCTAAAGTCACGGTAGTGTCTCTGAATGTGAATGGGATGAACACGCCACAAAAACGCAGCCAGATATATCACATGCTCAGAAAAGAAAAAGCCGACATCACGTTTTTACAAGAAACACACTTCAGACATACACGTGTACCCAATATGGTGAACAAACACTTTAACATATGGTATCATGCTACCTATACGTCTGCAGCCAGAGGAGTCTCTATAGGGATTAATAGTGGTATACCCTTAGTTGTGCTGGATAAAAGAATAGACCCTGAGGGCAGATATTTGTTCATAAAAGGGAGAATTTTGAATTCCACGGTTACACTTGCCGCTTTGTATGCCCCTAATGTTAAGCAGGTATCATGGGTGGTTCAGACATTAGAAGAGCTTAAGACATTTACCGAAGGGACTCTCATTGTAGGGGGGGATCTCAATCTAGCTTTAGATTTTTCAAAAGATTCAACTTCCAGACAGGCTTCTATACCTAGGAAACAGATCCGAAGGATTCAAATTAGTCTTGCGGATTTGGATATTTCGGACATTTGGAGGATACTCCATCCGAGCGAGAAAGATTATACGTATTTCTCCCATGTTCATAGATCCTATCAAAGATTGGATTATTTGTTTTTATCTAATTCGGCTTTATTATCAGTAACTAGTGCTCGGATCGGGAATATTACTGTTTCGGATCATGCACCTGTCAGTTTTTGTTTTAGGATTCAGGACATCCCACCTAAGGCTTGGTCTTGGAGGCTCAACACCACGCTTATAGAAGATGCGGTTTATAGGGACCTCATTAATGATAAAATATTAGACTATTTCAAGTTTAATGACATTCCTGAAACATCCAAAACTATACTGTGGGAGGCCCATAAAACTGTTGTGAGAGGGGAACTGATTAGTATAGGAACTAGGGTAAAAAAAACTAAGAGCAAACAAGGTAGAAGCACTCTTATTACAAATTTCTGACCTGGAAAGGAAACATAAGTCCAATATGTCAGAAGAAGCCCAAAATAAGTTGAATTTATTACGTTCTCAGTTAAAAGATGTACTCAATGTCAAATCTGCTAAAGCTTTACAAAAGTTAAGGTTTAAATATTATTCTCATGGAGACAAGGGTTCGAAACTAGTGTCGGCTCTTTTGAAGGCCCAGAGGAATAAGACTTTTATTAGTGCGATAAAAACTAAAACAGGTAATAGAATGACTGCAACCCCTGCCATTGCAGAGGAATTCTGCAAATTCTATACCTCGTTGTACAACTTAGAGGAAGCCCCTGGAAGTGCGCCACACCACAGACAGGACCAGATTGATAAGTTTCTTCAATCTATACAAATACCTACCCTCTCTGAAGATGGGAAAGCCAGCTTATTAATGCCCTTTACTATAAAGGAGATAGAAACAACCCTACACACTATCCCGTCGGGCAAAAGTCCGGGACCAGACGGATTCCCGATTGCATACTATAAAAAGTTCAAGGAAATATTATTGCCCCATTTCACTAATTTATGCAACTCTCTGATGTCGGGTTTGTCTCTCACTCCCCAGGCCCAAATGGCTCATATCACTATTTTACATAAAGAAGGGAAAGATCCTGAGGAATGTGGTAGTTATAGGCCTATCTCATTGCTCAACACTGATTTGAAGTGGTGGGCGAAGTTATTGAGTCAACGCATCTCTAAATTACTTCCTGATCTAATAGGGGAAGAACAAGTAGGTTTTGTGCCGGGGAGGGAGGGAAGACACAACATCAGCAGAGTTTTACACTCCATTTTTGTAGCCAAGGAAAAAAGGACCCCGCTACTGCTCCTAGGGACAGATGCTGAAAAGGCGTTCGACAGAGTTAATTGGCTTTTCATGAAAGCCTGCTTGGTGGCATTTGGTTTTCCATTACAGGTCATAGATGCTATATTTTCACTATACTCAGCCCCTTCGGCCAAAGTGTTGGTTAATGGAACTCTGTCGGACGCCTTTCAGATTAAAAATGGAACTAGGCAGGGATGCCCGCTATCCCCAACCCTGTTTGTTTTGACCTTGGAGACCCTCTTACTGAAGTTTAGGCAATCCCCCATTATTGAAGGATTGAGAATTGGAGGTATTCATCATAGGATGGCGGCATTTGCAGATGATCTTCTTTTGATGATTACGAATCCAGAGGAGGCCTTGCCTCATGTTTTATGAATTTTTGAACAGTTTGGAGGTGTCTCTAACTTCAAGATAAATATGGATAAATCCGAAGCATTAGGTATCTCTTTAAACCATACCAAAAGGAAACAGCTAGAAGCTTTGTCCCCCTTTAAATGGCCCTCTGAAGCTATAAAATACCTTGGGATCATGGTACCAGCAAATCCAGCTCACCTCTTCAGGTTAAATTATACCCCCTTACTTAACAAAATAAAAGGTTTCCTTTCTAAACCTTCATTACCCAATCTCTCCTGGTTAGGGAGGAAAAATGTTCTAACAACTTATGTCCTGCCTCAGGTCATGTACACTTTTAGGTCTCTTCCAATTAGGGTGCCCAAGTCTTTTCTGAACAAATTGAAATCCTTCATGGGTAGGTTCCTTTGGGCCAACAAGAGAGCCAGACTGTCTTATGCACTATTAACCAGACGTAGAAAACAAGGGGGTATAGCCCTTCCGGATCTCTCTATGTACATCCAGGCTATCCACTTAGAAAGGTGGCTGACACTTTCTAGGTCGCACTCTGTCCCCATGCATATATCTCTAGAAAAAGCTCTTTTGGGAGTGAATCAAGAACTCCTCCTTTGGAGACATAATAACAAACCCCCCAATAGACAGGCAGTCTTAAGTGACATCACGAGGTGTACAATTGCACACTGTAATAATTCTTCAGCTCTTAATATAGGTCAGGATCGCCTTTCACCCATGTTGCCTCTTCAGTTTCTTCCACACTTGCTCTCAATTTCACCGAGTAATTGCCCTAAGATTTGGGGATTTGCTCATGATCTCAGATTGGGGGACTTGGTGAAATTGGGCCCAAACATTGATTATTATACAACTTTAACTGGTAAATCGGTAGTTGAAATAGATATGATCCAAAAATGGGATTTTGAGAGTACTTGCGCCAGGTTTTTGAGATCGTCCCTTTTGCCTCTTCCAGATCCTACCTGGTTGGAAAATTATGTCCTTCTCCCATCCTCCCCTCCAAATTGCCTCTCGGTGATATATAGACAATTACTGTCTGGTAGAGACATGCAGACTCCGGCTTATTTGAGGGAATGGGAGAGAGAACTAGGTATCACACTGAGTGAACGAGATAAAGCATTTGTGCTATCTCACTCCCATGGATTTTCAAGGTGTGTGCGGGTCCAAGAGAACTCAGTTAAGATACTGACTAGATGGTATCGTACACCGGAATTTCTCCACAAAATTAACTTACTCCCCTCAAGTGAATGCTGGAGATGTTCCAATGGGATCGGTAACATCTCACACATTTGGTGGGAATGTCAGTCACTGAGACATTTCTGGCATGAAATCGAAACCACTATTAATAAGGTATGTCATGTTAATATTGCTCTCACTGGCCCGCTGATCTTATTATGGCGCCCAGAGAAAGACTTTAGACCGAACAAATCCTCGCTAGCTACCCACATGATTACAGCTGCAAAACTCCTCATTCCTATTAAGTGGAGAGAGGTGGATCCACCAACCTTAGCAATGTGGTATGAGAAAATGAATTTAATTTGTCGGATGGAAGAGTTGGCAGGATGGGAAAATAATAATAGGAAAGGGTTTCTTAAAATATGGCAGCCTTGGCTAGTACATATGGAAGAGAGATATGCTCAGGGAACAGATTAGCGCAGCTTCCAACGAAGTGTATAACTGAGACTATATGTTTCATCCAACCACATTCACTCACATTTATTCACATTCATTCACATTTTATATAGATTCCAGAGGAATAGTTTCAGAGGTGATAATATGAAGACTTAATATTTGACTTCCTGACTGACTTGTTTTCTCTCCCCTTGTTGTCTTTTTGTTTAATGGTTTTCAGGTAATTGTTTTCTACTGCCTGAAGTAGGGGGGGCAGCGACGAGGGGGATGCCTCTCCGGCCAATTTGGTGTTGGTAGCCTTAGGGTACGAAACAGCATGAATGGTAGAGCCACTGGACTCTAGCTTTGTAGGCTATCGTATGATTTTTCTTACGTGTGGTTGGAGAGGACTTGCCCTGCTGGTCAATCCTCGCTCTGCTTTGTATGAAGAACAAAATGATGTACAAGGATTGGATATGTTGTCTTTAATATCAAATGCACTTACCTGATCACTGTATGTCTATATGCGAAAAAAATGTTACAAATAAAGATAAAAAAAAAAAAAAAAAGTTGTCTTTTGAGGAATGGCGCCATTGGTTAGAGGGAGCCAGACACCCTATTACCGTGTTTACTGACCATAAAAATCTGGCCTACTTGGAGTCAGCCAAGCGTCTAAACCCGAGACAGGCCAGATGGTCTTTGATCTTTTAAGGTTTAATTTTGTTGTCACGTTCCGCCTTGGGGTTAAGAATGTGAAGGCAGATGCCCTGTCACTTTGTTTTCCGGGAGGTGGGAATTTTGAAGACCCGGGTCCCATTTTGGCTGAAGGTGTGGTGGTCTCTGCTCTTTTTCCTGAATTGGAGGCAGAGGTGCAGGCAGCCCAGGCAGAGGCTCCTGATCTTTGTCCTCCTGGGAGGTTGTTTGTGCCTCTCGCTTTAAGACACAAGATTTTTAAGGAACACCACGATACGGTCCTTGCTGGGCACCCGGGGGCAAGAGCCACAGTGGATCTCATCGCTCGGAGATTCTGGTGGCCTGCGCTTCGTAAGTCGGTTGAGGGTTTTGTGGCAGCCTGCGAGACTTGCGCTCGTGCCAAAGTCCCTCATTAACGGCCATCAGGTCCTCTCCTTCCCTTACCCATTCCTTCCCGTCCTTGGACACATCTGTCCATGGACTTCATAACGGACCTGCCTCATTCCTCGGGGAAGACTGTGATTCTGGTGGTGGTGGACCGTTTTAGCAAAATGGTGCATTTCATCCCTTTTCCTGGTTTGCCCAATGCTAAGACGCTGGCGCAGGCATTTATTGATCACATTGTCAAATTGCATGGTATTCCTTCAGACATAGTCTCTGATAGGGGCACGCAGTTTGTTTCCAGATGGAAGGCTTGTTTGGAAGGCTTTCTGTTCTCGCTTGGGGGTTCGGTTGTCATTCTCTTCTGCTTTCCACCCGCAGTCGAATGGCCAGACAGAGCACGTCAATCAGAATCTGGAGACATATCTGCGCTGTTTTGTGGCGGAGAATCAGGAGGATTGGTTGTTTGTCCCTTGCTGAGTTTGCTTTAAATAACCGTCGTCAGGAGTCCTCTGATAAGTCACCATTTTTTGGTGCATATGGGTTTCATCCGCAGTTTGGGACATTCTCGGGAGAGGGGTCTTCTGGTTTACCTGATGAGGACAGATTCTCCTCGTCTTTGTCATCTATTTGGCAAAAGATTCAGGATAATCTAAAGAGCATGAGTGAGAGATATAAGCGTGTGGCAGATAAGAGACGTGTGACGGACATTAAGGCCACTCGTCTCATCAGGGCTTTCCATAGGTCCCATCCTGAGAAGGTGGGCTCTGAGTGTCCGGAGTCCACTCGTAGAGGGAGGGGTACTGTCACAACCAGACAGCTGAGAAGCTCTGACAGAAGCCTTTCAGAACCTCCTCCTTGAGTTTTCTTTGTTTTTGGTTTTCAGTTCCTCATCTCGTTAGCCTCTCTCAGCTGTCATGTAGTTGGACTGATTGCATCCCTTTAAATTCATCCCCATTATGCATTAGTGTGCGGTTTATACAGCTTCCTGGAGTGTGTGTGCATGCTGATCCTATTTCCCAGTTCTTCTACAAGTTAAGTGTTGTACATTCATTTGTGATTTTCTGTTTGCTGGATCCCAGGTGACCCTGACTCCCTCCGTGTCTAGTGTAGGGAGCCGGTGGTTGTGTCCCTTCACTATTGTAGGGTGTTCAGGTGTTATATAGTCGAGGTACGAGGATATGCGATCATCCACCATTGGGATTATCGCATAGGCTGAGCAGTAAGGGAGAGAGCCAGGTCTGATGCAGGGGTCTCCCTTTTTGTTCCTTAGTTTTGGATCCAGTGAGTCATAAATTCATTTTGCATTGTCTTGTTTCCTGTACACCTTCCATGACACCAAGTTGTTTAACAACAGAATATCGAAGTTGCTTCCTGGGCTTGTGGGTGAAGAGCAAGTGGGTTTTGTGGTGGGCAGAGAGGGCAGACACAACATCAGTAGAGTGGTGCACGTGATCACACACGCTATCAAAACCAGGTCCCCCCTTGTGCTCCTAGGCACAGATGCTGAGAAGGCGTTCAATAGAGTTAGTTGGAGCTATATGGAAAGGGCTTTAAGTGCCTTTGGCACTCCTGAAGATGTTATCAGAGCCATCTTTACTTTATATTTGGCACCTTCTGCGAGAGTGATGGTTATTGGGACCCTTTTGAACGCCTTCCAAATCAAAAATGGCACTCACCAAGGATGCCCGCTGTCCCCTACCTTGTTTGTCCTTGTCCTAGAGACGTTACTTCTAAAATTTCGCCAGTCCCCTATGATCAAAGGAGTGAAGTTGGGGAAGTTTACCCAAAAGATGGCGGCCTTCACGGATGACCTTTTGCTTTTGATGTCTAATCCTGAGGAGGCTTTACCGGAAGTTATGCAGATATTTGAATCCTTTGGGCAACTCTGAAATTTCAAGATAAACTTTGATAAGTCGGAAGCCTTGGGTATTTCTCTATTGCCTGCTTTGCGCACTAGGGTCAGGGCCTCCACAGGAAATCAAATATCTGGGTGTCATGATCCCAATAGATCCTAAACACTTATTTAAGGTCAATTTGCCTCCTTTACTCTCAAAAGTCACCTTCATCCTCTCAAAAAGCTCCTCGCCGTTTCTCACCTGGCTAGGCAGGAAGAATGTCTTGACCACCTATATTCTTCCATTGCTTATGTATACCCTTAGAGCCCTCCCCATCTTAATTCCTGGTAACTTTATAAATAAATTACAATCCATTATGAGTAAATATCTTTGGAATGGAGGTCACCCTAGAATGTCCCTCCTCTTGCTCTCTCGTAGGATAAAACAAGGAGGCATTTCTCTCCCGGATTTTCCAACTTATATACAGGCCATTAATCTCGAAAGGTGGCTTACCCTGACCAGACAGGAGTTTCATTGTATGCATGTTGATTTAGAATTGGCCCTCTTGGGCAAAGACTCATTCCATAGGTTGTGGCTGCCTGGGAAAGCCTGAGAAGGGTGACGAAAATTGATAGTGAATTCACCAGGGGAATGCTACATGAATCAAAGGAACTTAATTCGGGGCAAACTAGGATCTCTTCTTTGGCCCCTATCTCAGTTTTACCCGTTCTTATGTGCCCCCAAATTAAATATCCCTCTGATGTATGGCTCTCAATGTCAAATCACAGACTAGGAGAATTGGTGGGACTTGAGGCTCCTGCTTATTTTTTCAATACCCTCTCAGGTGATACGGAACCTGGGAAAAATTTTATCCAGAGGAATGATTTTGAGACCATCTGCAGACAGTTCAGGTCCTCCAAGTACGTCCCTTTAGCGGATCCGACGTGGCTGGAGAACTTTGTTCTACTCCCTCGTTTGCCCTACAAATGCACCACCCTTATATATAGACAAATTCTCAATGCCAGGGACTCCAATTTGCCGCCATGGGTTGCTGACTGGGAGAGGGAACTACACCTCACATTGAATGAAGCCAACAGGAAATGGATCCAAAAGTGCTCACACAGTTTTTCTAAATGTATAAAAATACAAGAAAACTCTGTAAAGGTAGCGTTTAGGTGGTATAGGACCCCTGAATTTCTTTACAAAATTCAGCTACTTCCCACAGATTTGTGTTGGCGATGCAATATTGCTACTGGCTCCATTTCTCATATCTGGTGGTCCTGTCCAGTCATTCGTCACTTCTGGGCAGAGGTAGAACGTACCATCAACACAACGTCCCTGAAGCTCACAGCCCAGTTAGTATTACTTTGGCTGCACACCCCAGCCTTTCGTCCGGAGAAAAATATTCTGATCACACACTTGCTTATGGCCGATAAACTTCTGATCCCTGTAAAATGGAGGTCAGTAGATCCACCGACCTTAGACATGTGGAGGGATAGGGTCCACCAGATGTGCCAAATGGAGGAACTGATCGGATGGACATATCATAGTAGAGACCGTTTTCTACAGATTTGGCAGCCCTGGCTACATTACAGAAAAAGCTACCTGAACTCCCTGCAGCTAGGAACTACTTAGAACTACGAGATGTAAGGTGCTTTTTTGGGAGACCATTGAGGTCCCCCCCCCCGTATGTATAGCATTAAGACGGCGCAGACTGGCAGCTCCCTCGGTCATGCGCCTCCTGCCCGACTGCCGCAGCTCCCTCCTCATGCGCCGCCTGCCTGCTTATCTCACTTTATGAATGAACAGGCAGGCGGCACATGACCGAGGGAGCTGACAGTCTGCGCCGTCTTAATGCTATACATACGGTACTACAGTAAGTACAGAACAGTGCGGTATACATTAAGATATGGATCGGATTGAATGTACTTAACAGTTGCTTGACCCGGTGTATTAGAGTAGAGTCACTGCACCGGGTCCTGCCATGAGTGTCCCTGCCTCCTCCCTCCACACTGATACTTCGCTGGCCGCGCTGTGCAGCATAGCGGCCAGCGAAGTATCCATTTTATAAGACGCACTGCAATTTTCCCCCCAAGTGCGTCTTATAAAGCGAAAAATACGGTACATTTTA
The DNA here is from genome assembly GCF_014858855.1 of Bufo gargarizans. NCBI lineage: Eukaryota > Metazoa > Chordata > Amphibia > Anura > Bufonidae > Bufo > Bufo gargarizans. The sequence goes on along the minus strand of NC_058085.1, from coordinate 224,054,305 downwards.
AAAACTAGACATATTCGGTATTGTTGCATTCGTAATAACCTGCTCTATAAAAATCACATGATCTACCCCCTCAGATGAACTCCCAATTTTTTGGAAGCTTGCCCCACAAAAGTGTAATATTGAATTAGCAAAAAAATCTTTTAAAGGAGTTGTCCAGGTTCAGAGCTGAACCTGGACAGCCCTCCATTTTCACCCCAGCAGCCCCCCTGACATGAGCATCGGAGCAGTTCATGCTCCGATGCTCTCCTTTGCCCTGCGCTAAATTGCACAGGGCAAAGGCATTTTTCTGAGTTCCGGTGACGTACCGGGGCTCTCTATGGGGCTGACAGGCAGCCCGGTGACGTCACCGGCACTGATGGGCGGGATTTGGCTCTGCCCTAGCCAGTAAAACGGCTAGGGCAGAGCTAAAGCCCGCCCCTTAGAGCCGGTGACGTCACCGAACACACTGCTGGGCGGAAGTTACCGCCCGGCAGTGTGTTATTGAAAACACAAGAGCCTGTGCCCTGCGCGATCTAGCGCAGGGCACGGGAGCGCATCGGAGCACGAGATGCTCCGATGCTAGGCTCATGGATGCTGCCGGGGTGAAAATAAGGGTATGTCCGGGTTTAGCTCTGAACCCGGACAACCCCTTTAAGTCGATTGTTAATTCTGGATGAAAAACATGTACAAAATGATGTGAATATACACAGTATGAATTAAATCATCACTTAAAAAGAATTTTTGGTGTGCCATAGATCTTCTTACAAATGCAAAATTATGGGGTTGGCGGTGCCGAGCCGATAGACCCGACTCATTCATCTTTTTCTGAGCCTGTTTTAGGCGTAGAAAATGGTCTCAATGTAAGACAGCTCGGAAGTAGAGTTGAGCGGACACTTGGATGTTTGGGTTTGATGGGTTCGGCCGAACTTCACAAACAAGTTCGAGTTCGGGACCCGAACTTGATCCCGAACCCCATTGAAGTCAATGGGGACCCGAACTTTTGAGCACTAAAGCGGCTGTATAAAAATGTCATGGAAAGGGCTAGAGGGCTGCAAATGGCACCAAAATGTGGTTAAGAGCATGGCAAGTGCTCTGCAAACAAATGTGTATAGGGAAATTACTTTAAATAGCATAAAATACGTAAAAATTAAAATAATAATAATCTTGATCTAGGAGGATGAAGTCCATATTGAGTAGGAGGTTGAGGAGGAGGTGGATGTGGCGGTATAACTGGAAGCGGCGTTGGAGGAGGTAGCCTCTACTGCTTTTTGGTTTTAATTTTTTTATTAAGGTATTACACCCCAAAACATTGGGAAATATAACCTGTGGTTACCCCCTCCAGTCGTGCTAAACACACGTTCAAACAATACACTGGCTGCAGGTCAAGCCAGTACCTCCAAGGTGTAAAGGTCAAGCTCAGGCAATGAGCCCAACTTGGAGACCCAGAAGTTGAAGGGGGCAGACCCATCATTCAGTACGTGTAGGTGTGGGCACACATACTGCTTCACCATGTCGCACGTCCCCGTGATGTCCACGATCCAATTGGATATCTTCTCTATCAACTTTCGATGTTCTTTTATGCGCTTACCATGGTGATCACGGGTGGCAGGGAATAAGGGTTCCAGGCCGGAGAGGGAGCCTGAGAAAGGGATACCACATCCAAGGGATGTCAATGGTTGAAATTAAATGTAATTGAGCGGAAATGTGGGACAAAGTATTGAAGCATAAGCTTCCAAGTTAAGGAGGGGGCGCGCGGCAATTGCCCACTCCAGACTCGGGGAGGTAGTGACGATAAATAACAATACAGGACTCTTAAGATGCCCTGTTATTGGAATGATTAATAACAAATTATAGGGAATGTCACTGGGGTATTTTGGATTTGGAAACATTAGCCAGGAGAGGCCCTGCTTTGTTGACTCTAGATAACTTCTGCCTGATCGCACGTCCCTGTGACTTCCACGATCCATTTGGATATCTTCTCTTTCAACTTTGGATGTTCTTTTCTGAGGGAGCGTGAGAAAGGGGGACCTCATCCAAGGGAGGTCAATGGCTGCAATGGGATGAAGCGGAAATGTGCGACAAGTTATTAAAGCAGAAGGATCGAATGAAAGGGCCAAATTTCGGTCCCTGTCACCTATGCAGAGCAGGGGTTTATTCACGGCAAAAATTGTAAGATGTCACCCAAGAATGTAACAGAAATATTAGCGAAATGTATTAACCTGTCTACTAGGTAGAGCAGGGGTCTATCACAGCCAAAAATTGTTGAATGTCACACGAAAATGTAACAGACAAATTAGTGATTTTTTTTTACCTGTCTACTAGGTAGAGCAGTGGTATATCACACCCAAAAATTTGTGAATTTCACCCGAAAATGTAACAGACAAATTAGTGAATTGACATAAAAAATAAATACATTATTTGGGTGGAGGTCCATATGGAGTAGGAGTTTGAGTAGGCGGTGGACGTAGCAGTGTAGGTGGAAGCAGCGGTGGAGGAAGACGAGGAAGCCAACACTGGTTTTTGGTTTAAATTTCTTTTTATTATTATTATTTTTTATTATGGTACACTCCAAAAGAGTGTGAAATATCCAAAATACAAGAATGAGCAATTGCGCTGTAGTATAACAATGGCTGGTTAAGGCCGGTATACATGTCTATTCTGCCCAAGGTACAGACAAGTCCTGTGGGATCCATGCCTGGTTGATTTTAATGAACGTGAGCTTGTCCACATTGGCTGTGGACAGACGACTGCGCTTGTCTGTGATAATGCCCCCTGCCGTGCTAAACACACGTTCAGATAATACACTGGCTGCAGGGCAGGACAGCATCTCCCAGGCGTAAAGGGCAAGCTCAGGCCATGTGCCCAGTTTGGAGAAGTTGAAGGGGGCAGACCCGTCATTCAGTACATGTAGGCATTTGCACACATACTGCTCCACCATGTTGGTGAAATGCTGCCTCTTGCTAAGATGTTCCATATCAGTTGGTGGTGCTGGTTGTTGTTGCGTGCTGACAAAGCTTTTCCACATATCGGCCATGCTAACCCTGCCGTCTGAGGTGCTGGCGGTGCCCCAGCTGCGTTGGCGACCTCTTCCTCCTCTTCTGCCTTCGCCTTGTGCTTCCACTGTGTCCCCGCTGTCAGGTGGGAATGCCACCAGCAGTGTGTCTACCAGCGTGGGCTTGTACTCGCGCATCTTACGATCACTCTCCAGTGAGGGAATTAAGGACGGTACGTTGTCTTTGTAACGGGGATCCAGCAGCGTAGCCACCCAGTAATCAGCACAAGTTAGAATGTGGACAACTCGGCGGTTGTTTCGGAGACACTGCAGCATGTAATCACTCATGTGTGCCAGGCTGCCCAGAGGCAACGAAAAGCTGTCCTCTGTGGGAGTTGTAGCGTCTGTGTCCTCTGTATCCCCCCAGCCAAACACCAGTGATTGCCATGAGCTGGTCTGGTTGCCACCCTTCTGTGAACATGGTTCCTCCTCCTCCATCTCCTCATCCTCCAGAACTGTACCATGGCTGGACAATTGTGTACCTGACATTTGTGGGTACAGGAACCCACCCTCGGAGCCACTTGTGAATGACTGGCCGGAAACCCTATGAAATTATCCCTCTTCCTCCTCCTCCTCCTGTGCCACATCCTCTTCCATCATCGCCGCAAGCGTTTTTTCAAGGAGGCATAGAAGTGGGATAGTAACACTGAGAATGGCATTATCAGCACTGGCCATGTTGATGGAGTACTCGAAACAGCGCATCAGGTCTCTTATGGAGGGGAAGTGGTGCTGTTCCGCAGAGCGACTCACCCGTGCATGCTGCAGCTGAAACTCCACTATTGTCTGCTGCTGCTCGCACAGTCTGGCCAGCATGTGCAAGGTGGAGTTCCACCTTGTGGGCACGTCGTGAGCGGGAAGGCCGAAGTTACGCTGCAGCACTGACAGGTGAGTAGCAGCAGGGTGAGACCGCCAAAAGCGCGCACAGACGGCCCACACTTTATGCAGCAGCTCTGACATATCGGGGGTAATTTTTATGGAATCTCTGCACCACCAAATTCAGCACATGCGCCAGGCAAGGGATGTGCATCAAACCAGCTAGTCCCAGAGCTGTTACGAGATTTCGCCCATTATCGCACACCACCAGGCCAGGTTTGAGACTGACTGGCACAAACCACTCATCGGTCTGTTATTCAAGGTACGTCCACAACTCCTGCATGGTGTGGGATTTGTCCCCCAAACAGATAAGTTTTAAAACTGCCTGCTGTCGTTTACCCCTGGCTGTGCTGAAGTTGGTGGTGAAGGTGTTACGCTGACCAGATGAGGAGTCAGTAGAAGATGAGGAAGCGGAGGAGGAGGAGAAAGCAACAGGAGTCAAACTGAAGCCCCCTGCAATCCTCGGTGGTGGAAGGACATGTGGCAAACTGCTATCCGCCTCAGGCCCAGCCACCACTGCATTTACCCAGTGTGCTGTTATGGAGATATAACGTCCCTGACCGTGCTTGCTGGTCCACATATCCGTAGTGAGGTGCACCTTGCCACAGATGGCGTTGCGCAGTGCACACCTGATTTTGTCCCCCACTTGGTTGTGCATGGAAGGGATGGTAGGCCTCGAAAAGTAGTGGTGTCTGGGCACGACATACTGTGGGACAGCCACCGCCATAAGGCTTTTAAAACTCTCCGTCTCCACCAGACGGAATGACAGCATTTCAAAGGCCAGTAATTTTGAAATGCTGGCATTCAGGGTCAGGGATCACGGGTGGGTATGGCGGTACTTCCTCTTCCGCTCCAGTGTTTGGGAGATGAAAAGCTGAACGCTTCCGTGGGAAATTGTGAAAATGCTTGGTGACCCAGATGGTGGTGTTGCTGGCAGATCCTCTGTTTGCAGGGTGGCAGGTGGCACTGTCACTCCAGAGGTGGATGAAGAGGCCGAGACTGCGGCAGAAGAGGAAGCAGGAGGAGCCAGAGACCTTTCTTGGTTTTTGAGGTGTCTACTCCACTGTAGCTCGTGCTTTGCACTTAGATGCCTGGTCATGCAGGTTGTGCTCAGGTTGAGAACGTTTATGCCTTGCTTCAGGCTCTGATTGCACTCATTTCTTGTCGTCAGCACATTGTCTTAAGAACTGCCACGCCAGGGGACTCCTTGGAGCTAGCTTTGGTGTACTCGGTCCCTTGCTGCGGTGGGCAGTAGCAAGCGTACTGTCTAGGGGACGGCCGCTCCGCTTTTTCACCCTGCTCCCTCTTCTGCTGTGCTGGTGGCTCTGTGCGACTACGGCCTCTTCCCCCGAACTACACAGGTCACCCGAGACGTGCTGCGATGGTCCTCCCATGTACTCATCTTGTAACATAAGTGGTTGGGCATCGGTGCACTCAATCTCTTCCATTTATGGGGCAGGGCGAGGTGGATGGCCCTGGGAAACCCTGCTAACAGAGTCATCAAAAAGCAGAAGAGACTGCTGAATGACTTGGGGATCAGACTGCTTGGCTGATTTGCAAGGGGGTGAGGTCAAAGACTGATGGACATCGGCTGCAGGTGCCAACTCTGATCTTTCAGCAGGAGACTGGGTGGGAGACAATGTGAAGGAACTGGAGGCACTGTCAGCAACCCAATCTACTATCGTCTGTACTTGTTCTGGCCTCACCATTCGTAGAGCCGCATTAGGCCCGACTAAATACAGCTGCAGGTTCTGTCACCTACTCGCACCCGAGGAAGGTGTTTCCTTTGTGCGTGTGGCTGGCACAGATCGACCATGTCCTCTCTCTGCAACAGGAGCTCCACCAGCAGCACCATGACCGGGGCCACGTCCCTTATTTGACGCATTCCTAATGTTTCTCAAATTTAGGATCTTGCTCTAAATGGGTGTTTTTTTTTATAGCAGAATAGAACAACAGTATCTAAATGATGTATCTCACACGTACAGATGTAGACTAGGCTGCAATTTAAGATTTTTGCCCAAAATGGGTGTTTTTCTAATAGCAGAATAGAAAAGTATCTAAATGCTGTATCTCACACGTACAGATGCAGACTAGGCCGCAATTTAAGATTTTTGACCAAAATGGGTGATTTTATAATAGCAGAATAGAACAACAGTATCTAAAGGATGTATCTCACAATGACAGATGCAGCAAAGGCTGCAATATTAAGTATTTTGCCCAAAAAGGGTGTTTTTTCACTAACAGAATATGACAGCAGTATATAACGCTTGAATTTCACACGTGCAGATGCAGCAAGGGCTGTAAAATTGTATATTTTTCCCAAAAAGGGTGTTTTTTAAAACCCAGTAAATTATATTTGTATTTCTAGCTTAAATTGCACACTGACTAATGCGGCAGAGGCCCAAGATGAAGGTTATTAGCAAAAATGGGTGTTTTTTCAAAGCCAGAAAATTATTGAAGTATTTCAAGCTTGTTTTTAACAATCACAGATGCTCCAAAGGCTGCAATATGAAGTATTTTGCCCAAAAAGGGTGTTTTTTAAAACCCAGAAAGTTATAGCTGTATTTCTAGCTTAAATTGCACACTGACTAATGCTGCAAAGGCACCAGATGTAGGATATTGCCAAAAAAGGGTGTTATTTTAAAACCTGATTATTATTGCAGTATTTCAAGCTTGGATTTGAATGTCACAAAAGCACATATGCAGTGCTGGTGCACTGAGCTTTCATAAAATGGCCGCCGCTGCCCACCTAACTAACAGACGGATAAAAGTTTTTTTTCTCTGTCACTGTATTGTGACCTGCACCCACACAACAAAATCTATGTAGATCGCTGAGTTCAATTGGAGTTCTGATTAAAGATTCTGTCCTATTCTCTCCCTCACAGCAACAGCATCCTATCCCTACACTAAGCACAGCAGAGTGACGTGCAGTGCTGCATGACTCCAGCTCATATAGAGGCTGAGTCACATGCTGCACTGGCCAATCACAGCCATGCCATTAGTAGGCGCACAGTTAAACGCTTGTTGATTGGCTGCTCTGCAGCCTTTCAAGAAGCGCCAAGAAATCGCCGAACCCAAACTTTTACAGAAATGTTTGTATCCGGGGTCCAAAAATCCTAAAGTTCAGTCCGAACCCGAACTTTACAGTTCAGGTTCACTCAACCCTACTCCGAAGCTGTCTTACAGTTAGAACTGGTGCTTGATTCGCTGAACTCATGTGCCTCTTCATAACTTTGGCGGATCCACCGCCAGCAATGGGGCTAAAACGCTGGTTCTAATAAATGTGCCCCACAGCTTTTTCTTCAACTCTACCCATTGAACCATTTTTTTGCCAATCTCAACGAATTCTTTGTGTCGTTGTACTGCTGGAACACTATGTTGTCTTTTTCATACCGATAGTACTTGAGTGTATGAAGTAACTCGTCTTGTACTTACATATAGCTCTGTATTGAGACCACCATCGATCTTGGTGAAGTATCCAACGCCTAAGTATCCAAAAGCCCAGTCTATTGACTTTGATGTCCTTGCTCCAAATCACCCGTTTCTAATCTTCTACTGTTCGTACTTTTTTGCAAACTCAAGCTGACGCTTCTTATGACGATATTGAAATCGAGGCTTCTTCACCTTTTTTTGGGCCACCATTCTAGACTTGTGTAATGCGTGCCGCAGAGTGCTTGCATTGAAGCATATGAGCCACCTCCACTGCTGTGTTTGTTACACTGTGATGCTTCACAATCTCGGCAATACCAATAAATCGCGAATCCATCCTGTTTTAAAATTACAAAAAAATCACAAGAGCCCTCTCATTCACACAAAGATTTGCCAAAGATGCTTCTTGACCCCATGCTGGGTTATACATCCATCAATCTGATATGGTAAAAGTGCCTCTCTATAGTCTGAGCGGCCCCAGCACAGCAAGGGTCCTAACACCCTAAGCCTGGTCAGAAACTTCAGAGAAGAATGCCAGATCCTTATCACGCAGCTGGTTGGTACAAGAAGGGAGATGACCTTAAAGTCACCTCCAATCCATAGATTGCATATTTTCCCCTATTTTTTTTTCATATTTCATGGGTTAGGAAAATACAGAATGAACAAACAATCTCTTCCGAAATGGTTGAGGTTATTCTAACACACCTTTCAGGAAATCCGCAAGCAAATCGGAGATACCCTCTTCGAGATATAAAGGTTCTCAGGCACACGGTATTGTCTTCCAGTCATATTTGGTATCAGACGATTCATAAAGTTCTACTGATTATAAATATGAATATTTCTTAATTTGACCTATGGTTACAGAGAAACTGGCAAAGCAAGGATTCTGACAGATCTTCTCTATTTGGGGCAAGAATTGCCCCCTGTTCCAATTACACAAGGCTGGACTTGTGCGTGTCATAGCCACTCCCAGCTACAGAGTGGGTAAAACACAGCGACCCACTCAGGTCCTGGTCCTTCATCTACCATCTGAAGTCGAATAACATCACGACCGCCCGTTGGACATGGGCACCCCACCATCTTGGATTCTTCCTTGCAAAGACTTTATCTTTTGCTGGACTCTACCACTGTAATTTTTTACTTACAGACATTCAATTCCCTTTCATCTCTTACTTATTTCTATCCAACAATTAATGTATATTTCTGTGTATAGTGTACCTCTGAGACCCTTGTATGTGCTTAGCAGTCAGGGTGAGCTCTTAGGGTTTTACAGGGGTCACCTTTATGCTTCTTTGTTTGGGATCAAGCCAGTTGGATGTTTATCCATAACTTCCAGCTATCTGCAATATAATCCGTGACATTATAAACCGCCATTACCGTCTTAAGCATGGATCCGGTTTCAGCCTTGATTGACCGCATGCAGGGTCTTTCACTGGAGGTAACAGATCTCCGTAAAACCGTGTCTCAGTTTCAGGTGACCAGTTCTGCTTGCGTTCATGGAGTTTGTTCAGAGCCTAAGATCTCGCTTCCGGATACGTTCTCCGAAGGTAGTGAGAATTTTGTTCACTTTAGAGAGGCTTGCAAATTCCATTTTCGCCTACTTCCCCATTCCTCTGGTGATGAGGAGCAGAGGGTGGGGATCATCATCTTGCTGCTCAGGGATAACGCTCAGTCTTGGGCCTTTTCTCTGCCGGTAGGGGCACGGCCCTCTCCGAACGGTGGATGAATTTTTTGTAGCCCTGGGGCAGATATATGATGACCTGGATCGTATTGCTCTGGCTGAATCTAAACTGCATCTTTTATGCCAGGATAAACAGTCCGCAGAGATATATTGTTCTGAATTTCGGAGATGGGCAGCTGATACTGGTTGGAACGATGCTGCACTCCGAAGTCAATTTTGCCATGGTCTTTCGGAGGGATTGAAAGATGCATTTGTGTTTTATGAGAGACCTGCCTCGTTGGACTCTGCCATGTCTCTAGCTGTCCGTATTGACAGGCGTCTTAGAGAAAGAGGAGAGACCACTCCTTCATGTCATATTCAGTCCAAGGACAGTGGAGCAGTCTCATTCAATGCACAGGGGCCTCAGTCTCTCTCAATCCCCTCTGGAGGCCATGCAGCTGGGTTTGCTTGCCTCTGATAGTAGAGGATTCAGCTCTCAGAGGAGGGTTTGTTTCACTTGTGGGGGAATAAATCATTTGGCTAATGTTTGCCCCTCTTGGAGATTCAGGGAGTTTTCTGAGGGTAATAAAGAAACAAAAAGAAAAACACTCTAAAAACTTTCCTTTTGCTACTATTGAAAGTATGCAGTTTGCTTGTAGTTCCCATTTTGTCCTACCTGCTAGGGTGGCGCTAGATAGCAAGAACATAGTTTGTGAGATTTTTATAGATAGTGGAGCAGCTGTCAATCTAATTGATAATCAATTTGCTATAACACATGGTTTCCAGGTATGCACTTTGGAAAAGGATATACCTGTTTTTGCTATCGATTTCGCTCCACTTTCTCAAAAATCGTTAAAGGGCATAGTTCACAATATCCGTTTGACTGTGGGTGATGCTCATGTTGAGGATATGTCATGTTTCGTCCTAAGCGGATTACCTACTCCTCTAGTGTTGGGGCTACCCTGGCTCACTAAACATAACCCCACCATTGATTGGCAAGCAAGGCAAATAAATGGTTGGAGTGACTTTTGCAGAGAGAATTGCCTCACGGCGTCTCTTTCAGAGGTTTCTACCAAGACTGTACCATCTTTTCTCTCTGAATTTTCGGATGTGTTTTCCGAGAGTGATGTCCAAAAGCTGCCCACTCACCGGGAGTACGATTGCCCTATTAATCTCATCCCAGGCTCCAAGCTGCCAAAATCTCGTTTATACAATCTCTCCCAACCTGAAAGAGTCGCTATGCGTACTTATATCTCTGAGAGCCTGAGAAAGGGACACATCCGACCCTCGAAGTCACCTTTTTTTTTTGTTGAGAAAAAAGATGGTTCTTTAAGACCTTGTCTGGATTTCAGGGAGCTGAACTGTATCACAATTCGTGACCCATATCCGCTTCCTCTGATCCCGGACCTGTTTAACCAGATTGTTCGGGCTAAAGTTTTTCCTAAGTTGGATTTAAGAGGGGCATACAACCTAGTCAGCCTTTTTCTCAAAGAAACTCTCCTCCGCAGAGAGAAATTACGATGTTGGAGATAGGGAGTTGTTGGCCAATATATTAGCTTTTGAGGAATGGCACCATTGGCTAGAGGGAGCCAGATACTCTATTACCGTGTTTACTGACCATAAGAATCTGGCCTACTTGGAATCAGCCAAGCGTCTGAACCCGAGACAGGCTAGGTGTTCTTTATTCTTTTCTAGGTTTAATTTCGTTGTCACGTTCTGCCCTGGGGTTAAAAATGTGAAGGCTGATGTCCTGTCAGTTTGTTTTCTGGGAGGGGGGAACTTTGAAGACACGGATCCCATTTTGGCTGAAAAGGTGGTCGTCTCTGCTCTTTATCCTGATTTGGAGGCAGAGGTTCAGGCAGCCCAGGCAGAGGCTCCTGATCTTTGTCCCCCTGGGAGGTTGTTTGTGCCTCTCGCTGTACGACACAAGGTTTTTAAGGAGCACCACGATATTGTCCTTGCTGGGCACCCGGGGGCAAGAGCCATAGTGGATCTCATTGCTCTGAGATTTTGGTGGCCGGCTCTTCATAAGACGGTTGAGGGTTTTGTGGCAGCCTGCGAGACCTGCGCTCGTGCCAAGGTCCCTCATTCACGGCCATCGGGTTCTCTCCTCCCGTTACCCATTCCTTCCCGTCCTTGGACGCATCTGTCCATGGACTTCATTACGGACCTGCCTCGTTCCTTGGGGAAGACTGTGATTCTGGTAGTAGTGGACCGTTTTAGCAAAATGGCGCATTTCATTCCCTTTCCTGGGTTACCCAATGCTAAGACGCTGGCGCAAGCATTTGTTGATCACATTGTCAAATTGCATGGCATTCCTTCAGACATCGTTTCTGATAGGGGCACGCAATTTGTTTCCAGATTCTGGAAGGCCTTTTGTTCTCGCTTGGGGGTTCGGTTGTCATTCTCTTCTGCTTTTCACCCGCAGTCGAATGGTCAGACCGAACTCGTCAATCAGAATCTGGAGACATATCTGCACTGTTTTGTGGCAGAGAATCAGGAGGATTGGTGTTCTTTTTTGTCCCTTGCTGAGTTTGCTTTAAATAACCGTCGCCAGGAGTCCTCTGATAAGTCAACATTTTTTGGTGCATATGGGTTTCATCCGCAGTTTGGGACATTCTCTGGAGAGGGGTCTTCTGGTTTACCTGATGAGGAGAGATTTTCCTCGTCTTTGTCATTTATTTGGCAAAAGATTCAGGGTAATCTGAAGAGGATGAGTGAGAGATATAAGCGTGTGGCGGATAAGAGACGTGTGCCTGAATGTGGGTGATCTGGTGTGGTTGTCTACAAAGAATATCAAACATGACGGTTCCCTCCTGGAAGTTGGGTCCTAAGTTTATTGGGCCTTACAAGATATTGTCCGTCATCAATCCCGTTGCCTTCCGTCTTGATCTTCCTCAGACTTGGAAGATCCATAATGTTTTTCACAGGTCCCTATTAAAACCTTATGTCCAACCCACTGTACCCTCCTCTTTGCCTCCTCCTCTGATTGTTGTTGACGGTAATCTTGGATTTCAGGTCTCTAGGATTGTGGATTCTCGCATTATCCCCAGGAGAGGATGTGGGTCCCAGTGGCGGACATTAAGGCCACTCGTCTCATCAGAGCTTTCCATAGGTCCCATCCTCAGAAGGTGGGCTCTGAGTGTCCGGAGTCCACTCATAGAGGGAGGGGTACTGTCACCACCAGCTCTTTGAGAAGGTCTGGCAGACGTTCTTCTGTACCTCTTGCATGATGTTCTTTGTTTTGGTTTCACTTTGTCGTCTCCTTTCCTTTTCCCAGCTGTCACCTATTCACTAATTACCTCCCTTTATATTCCCTCCCATACTGCCTCACTTTGCGGTTTATACTACTTCCTGGATTGAAGTGATCACTGCTGGAGACTTCTGTTACTGCTTGTTCAGATAAGTCCTTTCTTGTATTGTGTTTCTTTGCTGGCTTGATTCTAGGTGACCCTGACTGCCTCCGTATTAAGTGCAGGGAGCCGGTGGTCGTGTCCCCTCACTATTATAGGGTTTTCAGGTGTCACACAGTCTAGGTACGAGGGCATGCAATCGTCTAACTCTGAGATCCTTGTATGTGCTTAGCAGTCAGGGTGAGCTCTTAGGGTTTTACAGGGGTCTCCTTTATGCTCCTTAGTTTGGGATCAAGCCAGTCGGATGTTTATCCATAACTTCCAGCTACCTGCAATATCATCCGTGACAGCTAAATGTCTTCTACACTACGTTTTGATATGGATAATAAGGAAAAGTTTGCCAAAACCCTACCCACTGATGACTGCCATACCTTCACTCTCACCATAATAGATGTCCATAACACACTGAGCAGTATCAACGCTCATTAGGCTGCTGGCCCTGACAGCATTCCTGGATGTGTGCTTCGAGCATGTGCTGAACAGCTTGCAGGGGTCTTTACTGACATTTTCAACCTGTCGCATGCCCTGGCAGTAGTACCAGCTTGCTTTAAAACCACCTCTATTGTTCCAGTGCCAAAACACTCATTACCAATGTGCCTGAATGACTATCGCCCTGTAGCACTCACACCTATAGTTATGAAGTGCTTTGAGCGACTGGTCCAGGCACACCTAAAGTTCTGCTTGCCCCCACACTGAATCCTCACCAATTTGCCTATCGAAGTAATAAGAGTACAGAGGATGCTGTATCTACAGTGCTTCACTGTGTACTCTCACACCTGGACAAGAGGAATACTTATGCAAGAATGCTGTTTGTTGATTTCAGCTCTGCATTCAATACAGTCATTCCCTCCAAGTTGATCATTAAACTTGTGGATCTTGAAATCAGCAACCCTATTTGTAATTGGATAATGGACTTTCTGACCAACAGACCCCAGCATGTTAGGTCAGTAAATAACTGTTCCAACACCATCACACCCAACACTGGCACTCCACAGGTCTGTGTGCTGAGCCTGTTCTTCTACTCCCTTTTCACCTATGACTGTAGGCCTAGATATGGATAATTGGTCTCATCACTGACAACGATGAGTCTGACTATAGGGAAAAGGTAAAGCACCTAGCTGTTTGGTGCGCTGACAATAACCTGCTCCTGAATACCAGCAAAACAAAAGAGCTCATTGTGGACTTCAGGAAGTAGAATAGAGACACCCATGACCCCATCCACACAAATGGCATGGCTGTTGATCGGGTTTCCAGCTTTAAGTTCCTGGGGACCTACAAACCGGATTCCAAAAAAGTTGGGACACTATACAAATCGTGAATAAAAACTGAATGCAATGATGTGGAGGTGCCAACTTCTAATATTTTATTCAGAATAGAACATTAATCACAGAACAAAAGTTAAAACTGAGAAAATTTACCATTTTAAGGGAAAAATATGTAGAATCAGAATTTCATCATGTCAACAAATCCCCAAAAAGTTGGGACAAGGTCATTTTTACCACTGTGTGGCATCTCCCCTTCTTCTTACAACACTCAACAGACGTCTGGGGACCGAGGAGACCAGTTTCTCAAGTTTAGAAATAGGAATGCTCTCCCATTTTTGTCTAATACAGGCCTCTAACTGTTCAATCGTCTTGGGCCTTCTTTGTTGCACCTTCCTCTTTATGATGCGCCAAATGTTCTCTATAGGTGAAAGATCTGGACTGCAGACTGGCCATTTCAGTACCTGGATCCTTCTCCTACTGTCAAGGAACCATGAACTAGACGTACAACAAGAGATAAGTGGAAATAAGAAGGCTTTATTGAAAATCAAGCTGTAAGGCAAAAGTCCAAACGGATGGCTAAACTGAAGCAGGGTCTTGCGAAGCCAGAGGTCAGGAACCAGGAGGGTAATCAGACGAAGCTTGGATTAGGAACCAGCAGGGTAGTCAGACGAAGCCTGGATCAGGAACCAGCAGGGTAGTCAGACGAAGCCAGGATCAGGAACCAGAAGCAGCAGCAGACTTAGAAGCATGTGAACACAGGAGGACCAAGCAAGGAACTGAAGCCACAGACCTCCTATATATATGAGCTAGGCATCCAGCTCCTCCCAGTGGGAAGGAGAAGCCGCCGGGTGGGAGGCTACAAGAAACCCAGAAACCAAGATGGCCGCCAGCACATGTCAAACGAAGGAGAACAGCAAGAAGGTAAGACCATGATAGTACCTCCCCCTCAAGGGCCCCTCCTCCGCGGAGTAAAGAACGGTTTCTGAGGGAAGCGTGCGTGGAAGGCTCGGAGCAAGGCATGAGCATGGACATCTGCGGAGGGAACCCAGGAACGCTCCTCTGGACCATAACCACGCCAATGGACCAAAAACTGCACCCGACCGCGGACCATGCGTGAGTCCAGGATATTGCTCACCTCATACTCCTCACGATTGCCCACTTGGACCGGACGAGGCCGAGGAACCGAGGAAGTGAAACGATTACACACCAGTGGCTTCAACAGGGAGACATGAAACACGTTGGAGATCCGCATACCAGGAGGAAGCGCAAGGGCATAGGCTACCGGGTTTACCCTGCGAAGCACTCGGAAGGGACCAACAAAGCAAGGCGCCAGCTTGGGAGTGGGCACTCGAAGGTTGAGGTTGCGGGTGGACAACCATACGCGGTCTCCGACCTGGTAGGAAGGAGCGGGCGCTCATCTGCGATCAGCCTGGAGTCTCTGGCGCTGCGCAGAGACCTCAAGGGACCTCTGGATCTGTACCCAAGAAGCACGTAGGACGGAAAGGTGATCCTCCACAGCCGGAATATCCTGGGGAGAGAATACCTCTGGTAACACGGCAGGTTGGAACCCATAATTGGCCATGAAGGGAGACGTCCCAGAGGAAGAGTTCACCGCCGTGTTCCTGGCAAACTCAGCCCAAGGCAGGAGGTCAACCCAATTGTCTTGGTGATCGGAGACATAGCAACGAAGGAATTGCTCCAAGGCCTGATTGGATCGTTCTGCGGCCCCATTGGACTGAGGGTGGTAGGCCGAGGAGAAATAGAGATGAATCCCCAACTGGGAGCAAAAGGAGCGCCAGAACCTGGACACAAACTGACTCCCCCGATCCGACACAATCTCCTTGGGCAAACCGTGCAACCGGAAGACCTCCCTGGCAAAAATCGTGGCCAACTCTTGTGCAGAGGGTAACTTCTTGAGAGGAACACAGTGGCACATTTTGGAAAACCGATCCACAATCATGAGAATGACCGTATGGCCTCGGGATGCAGGGAGGTCCACAATGAAATCCATCCCCAGGTGTGACCATGGACGCTCCCCGGTGGCTATGGGTTGCAAAAGGCCCAACGGACGGTGCCGAGGGGACTTACTCTGGGCACAAACGGAGCATGCCGCTACATATGCGGCGATGTCGGAACGTAGAGAAGGCCACCAGAACAGACGTGAAACAGCCCAGGACAGCTGATTCTTTCCAGGATGCCCCGCGGCCTTGGAGTTATGGTAGGTTCGCAACAACCGAGTGCGCAACTCCTCAGGCACAAAACATCTGCCGTTGGGTCTCCCAGAGGGAGCACCAGATTGAGCCGCCAAAATCTGCTCACCCAGGGGAGAGGTCAGGCTGGTGCGAATGGCGGCCAGGATCTGATTCGGAGGTATGACCGAAGTCGGAATCGACTCCTCCCCGGACAGCTCGGAGTACTGCCGTGATAAGGCATCCGCTCTGATGTTCTTGGAACCGGGTAGGTAGGAGACCACGTAATTAAAACGTGACAAGAACAGAGCCCATCTGGCCTGACGTGGTGTCAATCTCTTGGCCTCAGAGAGGTAGGTCAGATTCTTGTGGTCCGTCAGGATGAGAACCGGAACCACCGAGCCCTCGAGCAAGTGCCTCCATTCTTTAAGGGCCTGCACGATGGCCAATAACTCCCTGTCACCAATCTGATAGTTGCACTCCGCGGAAGACAGTTTCTGGGAGTAAAACCCACAAGGAAGCAGAGGACCCTCTGGTGTTCTACGCTGAGACAGAAGGGCGCCTACTCCCGTCTCAGACGCGTCCACCTCGAGGACAAAAGGCAACCCAGGGTTGGGATGCGACAGAATCGGAGCCGACACAAAGGCGGACTTTAGAGCCTCAAAAGCTCGGATGGCCTCGAGCGGCCAGACCTGGGGATTACTGCCCTTCCTGGTCAGATCCGTGAGAGGCTTGGCTAGCATGGAAAAGTCCCTGATGAACTTCCGATAATAATTGGCGAAGCCCAAAAAGCGCTGCAGGGCACGAAGACCACTGGGCTGGGGCCACTGTAAGACAGCTGAAACCTTCTCAGGATCCATGGAGAACCCCTCAGCGGAAATGATGTAACCTAAGAAGGTTACCTGGGATCGGTGAAATTCGCATTTCTCAAGCTTACCGAACAGCTTGTTCTCTCGTAACCGTTGCAACACTCGTCTGACATCCAGAATGTGGGCCTCCATGGATTCAGAATATACCAAGATGTCATCCAAATAGACCACCACACACTGCTGCAACAGGTCACGGAAAACATCGTTGATGAATTCCTGGAAGACTGCGGGCGCATTGCACAACCCAAAGGGCATAACCAAGGATTCATAATGACCGGTCCTGGTGTTAAACGCGGTCTTCCACTCATCGCCCGCCTTGATCCTTACCAGGTTATATGCCGCCATCAGGTCGAGTTTGGTAAAGACCGTGGCCCCTTTGAGGCGATCGAACAGCTCGGAAATCAAGGGTATCAGGTAAGCGTTCTTGATCGTGATGCGATTGAGACCCCTGTAATCGATGCAAGGCCTCAACTCACCGCCCTTCTTTTTCACAAAGAAAAATCCAGTCCCTGCCGGGGACGAGGATTTGCGAATGTGTCCGAGTGAAAGCGCCTCCCTCACGTACTCCTCCATGGCCTCATTCTCCGCTACCGACAGTGGATAGACTTTGCCACGAGGAGGAACGGCACCAGATTGTAACTCTATGGCACAATCGTATGGGCGGTGCGGAGGTAGGGCAACCGCACGCACCTTATCGAATACATCCCGGTACTCCTCGTATTCAGGAGGCAACAGAGAGTCCGAGGAAGTACACAGCAACTTGACAGACCCATGGATGCAACTAGCCCCACACTGCGGTGACCACGAGAGAATCTCGGCCGACCTCCAATCGAAAGTCGGATTATGCTTCTGGAGCCAGGGGTACCCCAAGACCACCGAGTAGTGTGGAGACGAAATAACCTGGAGACAGACCGACTCTCTGTGAACGGCACCAATGGCCATCCCCACTGGAAGGGTCTCATGAGTCACGTGTGGCGGCAGAAGGGGTCTGCCGTCTATCGCCTCAAGAGCCAGTGGGGAACCTCGAGGCTGCAGAGGAATGGAATTGGCGGCAGCGAACACACTATCAATGAACAAACCACCAGCACCAGAGTCCACCAACGCCTGAGTCGTCACCGAGCCCCCGACCCAGGAGAGGACAACAGTAATCAGTGGTTTGTCAACACGGGAAACCGGGGACGAGGAGACTCCACCCAAGATCTGCCCCCGACAGGATCTCAGGTGCGAGCGTTTCCCGGACGGTTCGGGCATGCCAACCGAAAATGCCCACCGAGACCACAGTACATGCATCGGCCCTCGCGTCTCCGGAGTGCCCTCTCCCCCTCGGACAGGCGAGCAAACCCCAGCTGCATGGGTTCACCCCCAGACAAGTCATCCCCAGGAGGCGTGGGAGGAGAGGGAGGCACGGGTGGGACAGCAAACGTAGGCGCCAATCTGTTAGAAGAGCTCCGCAGGCTCTCCTTAAAGGAAGGTCTCTCCCTGAGTCTGGTGTCAATCAAAATCAGGAAAGAAATAAGAGACTCGAGCTCCACTGGTAGGTCCTTAGCTGCAACCTCATCCTTCAAGGCATCCGAGAGACCATGAGAGAAAGCAGCGACCAGAGCCTCTGCTGCCAGGGTACGAAACTCAATGGCGTATTCAGCTACGGATCGTGAACCCTGTCTAATGGACATAAGGAGCTTCGCAGCAGAGGCAGCACGAGCCGGCACATCGAATACCTTCCGAAGAGAAGCAACAAAACCGGAAAACTCGGCAACCACCGGATTGTTGTTCTCCCATAAAGGGCTGGCCCAGGCCAAGGCCTTGTCCGAGAGCAGCGAGATCAAGAAGCCCACCTTTGATCTCTCAGTAGGAAAGGCATGTGGCAGCAACTCGAAATAAATGCCCACCTGGTTAAGGAAACCTCGGCACTGAGTTGGCTCTCCCCCAAAGCGCTGTGGAAGGGGGGCAGAACCGGTCATACCCCGAAACACCGCAGGCGCAGCAACAGGTGTCGGGGTAGACTCTGGCGCAACAACCGGAGTGGCAGTAGGAGCGGGCCCAGGAGCGACAACCGACCCATCGGCAACGGAAGCTAAATGAGCCATGCGTTCAAGCAGGGTTTGCAACGCCACAGCGAACCGACCCAACAGGTGATCCTGCTGATCAAGTCTGGCAACCAGCGTAGGTAGCGAGGATGGCCCTGTACCGTCAGAATTCATGGCTTGGTCCTAATGTCAAGGAACCATGAACCAGACGTACAACAAGAGATAAGTGGAAATAAGAAGGCTTTATTGAAAATCAAGCTGTAAGGCAAAAGTCCAAACGGATGGCTAAACCGAAGCAGGGTCTTGCGAAGCCAGAGGTCAGGAACCAGGAGGGTAATCAGACGAAGCCTGGATTAGGAACCAGCAGGGTAGTCAGACGAAGCCTGGATCAGGAACCAGCAGGGTAGTCAGACGAAGCCAGGATCAGGAACCAGAAGCAGCAGCAGACTTAGAAGCATGTGAACACAGGAGGACCAAGCAAGGAACTGAAGCCACAGACCTCCTATATATATGAGCTAGGCATCCAGCTCCTCCCAGTGGGAAGGAGAAGCCGCCGGGTGGGAGGCTACAAGAAACCCAGAAACCAAGATGGCCGCCAGCACATGTCAAACGAAGGAGAACAGCAAGAAGGTAAGACCATGACACCTACGCAGCCATGATGTTGTGATTGATGCAGAATATGGTCTGGCATTATCTTGTTGAAAAATGCAGGGTCTTCCCTGAAAGAGATGACGTCTGGATGGGAGCATATGTTGTTCTAGAACCTGAATATATTTTTCTGCATTGATGGTGCCTTTCCAGACATGCAAGCTGCCCATGCCACACGCACTCATGCAACCTCATACCATCAGAGATGCAGGCTTCTGAACTGAGCGTTGATAACAACTTGGGTTGTCCTTGTCCTCTTTGGTCCGGATGACATGGTGTCCCAGAATTCTAAAAAGAACTTTGAATCGTGACTCGTCTGACCACAGAAGTCTTCCATTTTGCCACACTCCATTTTAACCACTTCAGCCCCGCTAGGTGAAACCCCCTTCATGACCAGGCCACTTTTTACACTTCGGCACTACACTCCTTTCACCGTTTATCGCTCGGTCATGCAACTTACCACCCAAATGAATTTTACCTCCTTTTCTTCTCACTAATGGAGCTTTCATTTGGTGGTATTTTATTGCTGCTGACATTTTTACTTTTTTTGTTATTAATCAAAATATAACGATTTTTTTGCAAAAAAATGACATTTTTCACTTTCAGCTGTGAAATTTTGCAAAAAAAACGACATCCATATATAAATTTTTCGCTAAATTTATAGTTCTACATGTCTTTGATAAAAAAAAAATGTTTGGGCAAAAAAAAAATGGTTTGGGTAAAAGTTATAGCATTTACAAACTATGGTACAAAAATGTGAATTTCCGCTTTTTGAAACGGCTCTGATTTTCTGAGCACCTGTCATGTTTCCTGAGGTTCTACAATGCCCAAACAGTATAACTACCCCACAAATGACCCCATTTCGGAAAGTAGACACCCTAAGGTATTCGCTGATGGGCATAGTGAGTTCATAGAACTTTTTATTTTTTGTCACAAGTTAGCGGAAAATGATGATGATTTTTTATTTTTATTTTTTTCTTACAAAGTCTCATATTCCACTAACTTGCGACAAAAAATAAAAAATTCTAGGAACTCACCATGCCCCTCACAGAATACCTTGGGGTGTCTTCTTTCCAAAATGGGGTCACTTGTGGGGTAGTTATACTGCCCTGGCAATTTAGGGGCCCAAATGTGTGAGAAGAACTTTGCAATCAAAATGTGTAAGAAATGACCGGTGAAATCCGAAAGGTGCACTTTGGAATATGCGCCCCTTTGCCCACCTTGGCAGCAAAAAAGTGTCACACATGTGGTATCGCCGTACTCAGGAGAAGTTGGGGAATGTGTTTTGGGGTGTCATTTTACATATACCCATGCTGGGTGAGAGAAATATCTTGGCAAAAGACAACTTTTCCCATTTTTTTATACAAAGTTGGCATTTGACCAAGATATTTTTCTCACCCAGCATGGGTATATGTAAAATGACACCCCAAAACACATTCCCCAACTTCTCCTGAGTACGGCGATACCAGATGTGTCACACTTTTTTGCTGCCAAGGTGGGCAAAGGGGCACATATTCCAAAGTGCACCTTTCGGATTTTGCAGGGCATTTTTTACACATTTTGATTGCAAGGTACTTCTCACACATTTGGGCCCCTAAATTGCCAGGGCAGTATAACTACGCCACAAGTGACCCCATTTTGGAAAGAAGACACCCCAAGGTATTCCGTGAGGGGCAATGGCGAGTTCCTAGAATTTTTTATTTTTTGTCACAAGTTAGCGGAAAATGATGATTTTTTTTTTTTGCTCTTTTTTCCTTACAAAGTCTCATATTCCACTAACTTGCGACAAAAAATAAAAAATTCTAGGAACTCGCCATGCCCCTCACGGAATACCTTGGGGTGTCTTCTTTCCAAAATGGGGTCACTTGTGGCGTAGTTATACTGCCCTGGCAATTTAGGGGCCCATATGTGTGAGAAGTACTTTGCAATCAAAATGTGTAAAAAATGGCCTGCAAAATCCGAAAGGTGCACTTTGGAATATGTGCCCCTTTGCCCACCTTGGCATCAAAAAAGTGTCACACATCTGGTATCGCCGTACTCAGGAGAAGTTGGGGAATGTGTTTTGGGGTGCCATTTTACATATACCCATGCTGGGTGAGAGAAATATCTTGGCAAACGACAACTTTTCCCATTTTTTTATACAAAGTTGGCATTTGACCAAGATATTTTTCTCACCCAGCATGGGTATATGTAAAATGACACCACAAAACACATTCCCCAACTTCTTCTGAGTACGGCGATACCAGATGTGTCACACTTTTTTGCAGCCTAGATGCGCAAAGGGGCCCAAATTCCTTTTAGGAGGGCATTTTTAGACATTTGGATCCCAGACTTCTTCTCACGCTTTAGGGCCCCTAAAAAGCCAGGGCAGTATAAATACCCCACATGTGACCCCACTTTGGAAAGAAGACACCCCAAGGTATCCAATGAGGGGCCTGGCAAGTTCATAGAATTTTTTTTTTTTCGCATAAGTTAGCGGAAATTGATTTTTTTTTAGTTTTTTCTCACAAAGTCTCACTTTCCGCTAACTTAGGACAAAAATTTCAATCTTTCATGGACTCAATATGCCCCTCAGCAAATACCTTGGGGTGTCTTCTTTCCAAAATGGGGTCAGTTGTGGGGTGTTTGTACTGCCCTGGCATTTGAGGGTCTCCGCAATCATTACATGTATGGCCAGCATTAGGAGTTTCTGCTATTCTCCTTATATTGAGCATACAGGTAATGAGATTTTTTTTTCCGTTCAGCCTCTGGGCTGAAAGAAAAAAATGAACGGCACAGATTTCTTCATTCGCATCGATCAATGTGGATGAAAAAATCTCTGCCCAAAAAAAAAAATGGAGGGGAAAGGCGTCTGCCAGGACATAGGAGCTCCGCCCTACATCCATACCCACTTAGCTCGTATGCCCTGGCAAACCAGATTTCTCCATTCGCATCAATCGATGTGGATGAATAAATCATTGCCGGGATTTTTTTTTTTTATATATATATATATATATATACAAAGTGCTTGCCAAAGCATAGGAACGCCGCCTCCTCCTCAGCTCGTATGCCTCGGCAAACGTATCTGTCACTGCAGAGGAGAAAATCCCGTCTTGCAGCGCCGCATACACCGACTTGCGTGTAATCTGACAGCAGCGCAATGCTTCTGTCAGAATGCACATCGGTGCTGCAGCTAGTAGATCGGTTGGTCCACCTGGAAGGTAAAAAGACAAAAAAAAAAAAAAAACCAGGCCACAACGCAATAATTTTATTAACTTTGGAACAGAACATGTAACTTTAACTTTTGGAACTAAACATTAACCTGTTTGCTTACCTGTTTTTTTTTTTTTTTTTTTTTTTTTTTTTTTACCTTTATAGAACAAACCTCTCCTTCCCCATGGGTCAATGTGCAAAGCGCAAATCGCCCAAAGATGTGGCGAAGTGCGTTATGCACTTTGTCCCATGTGAAAGGAGACGTTTGCAGCAGCTGTGAGTGAATGGGCCCTAATAGCCCTGTGTGCCTATCCTGGTGAGATGTGATCCCTATGCTAGGTGTACCTGTGTGTGGTACTTTCGGAAACACTCCCCTAAGCATAGGGCAGGGTGGTCGGGACAGTCAGGACAGAAATAGCGGGTGTCACGCCTTATTCCACTCCTGCTACAGACACGACATTTTTTTCGGGGTGGCGGTCGGTTTGAGGTACCAGCAACGACACTGGGGAAGTGTCGCTCGTGTAGACGGCTAACTACACTGGTGGATGGGGCCACGGAACCTCCTGGATACAGGAGGTTTGCGATGATCTCTTCCTGAAATTTGAGGAAGGATCCAGTTCTCCCAGCCTTACTGTAGAGAACAAAACTATTGTACAGAGCCAATTGAATTAAATATACAGACACCTTCTTATACCAGCGTCTGGTGCGTCGGGAAACTAAATACGGAGCCAACATCTGGTCATTGAAGTCGACCCCTCCCATGTGGAGGTTATAGTCGTGGACTGAGAGGGGCTTTTCAATGACACGGGTTGCTCGCTCAATTTGTATTGTCGTGTCTGCGTGAATGGAGGAGAGCATGTAAACGTCACGCTTGTCTCTCCATTTCACCGCGAGCAGTTCTTCGTTACACAGTGCGGCCCTCTGCCCCCTTGCAAGACGGGTGCTAACGAGCCGTTGGGGGAAGCCCGCGCGACTAGTTCGCGCGGTACCACAGGCGCCAATCCGTTCTAGAAACAAATGCCTAAAGAGGGCCACACTTGTGTAGAAATTGTCCACATAAAGATGGTACCCCTTGCTGAATAAGGGTGACACCAAGTCCCAAACTGTCTTCCCACTGCTCCCCAGGTAGTCAGGGCAACCGACCGGCTCCAGGGTCTGATCTTTTCCCTCATAGACCCGAAATTTGTGGGTATAGCCTGTGGCCCTTTCACAGAGCTTATACAATTTGACCCCATACCGGGCGCGCTTGCTTGGGATGTATTGTTTGAAGCCAAGGCGCCCGGTAAAATGTATTAGGGACTCGTCTATGCAGATGTTTTGCTCAGGGGTATACAAATCTGCAAATTTCTGGTTGAAATGGTCTATGAGGGGCCGAATTTTGTGGAGCCGGTCAAAAGCAGGGTGGCCCCTGGGACGGGAGGCGGTGTTGTCGCTAAAGTGCAGGAAACGCAGGATGACCTCAAATCATGTCCTGGACATAGCAGCAGAGAACATGGGCATGTGATGAATCGGGTTTGTGGACCAATATGACCTCAATTCATGCTTTTTTGTCAGGCCCATGTTGAGGAGGAGGCCCAGAAAAGTTTTAAATTCGGAAACTTGGACTGGTTTCCACCGGAAAGGCTGGGCATAAAAGCTTTCCGGGTTAGCGGTGATAAATTGTGTGGCATACCGGTTTGTCTCTGCCACGACTAAGTCTAAAAGCTCCGCAGTCAAGAACAGCTCAAAAAATCCCAGGGCCGAATCGATCTGAGCTGTCTCAACCCGAACTCCAGACTGGGCGGTGAAAGGGAAAACTATGGGTGCGGCTGAAGTTGGGGACTGCCAATCAGGGTTTGCCAGCACCTCTGGGATTCTAGGGGCTCTACGG